>NW_026267263.1:322280-328028 GCF_000697945.3 Frankliniella occidentalis | reverse complement strand
CCTCCACCCCCTCCACTCTCCCCTTCCCCCAAAGGGCTCATTACCGAAGTAATCGCCGTTGATATGCCCTCCTCCTCCTCCTCGTCCGCCTCTCAATGGCCGTCACCTCACCCTCGATGATGATGAGGGGCGCATCGCACCGCCGCGCTAGAGGGAGCATGAAAGAGGCGGGCAGGGCGGGGCCGGGCGGGGGGAGCCTGACAGAAAGGAGTGTAGTAGTAGCGGGTTCACGAGGAGGGTGGCGCTGGCGCTGGCACCGCTCAGCTCAGCCCACCCGTCCATCTGCTCACTTTCGAGCATGCTCGAGTTTGAATGTAATTGGCCGACGATGGCGCGGGAAAGGGCAGACGTTTTGTGTCGTGCTGTAGTTGTGTGCCTCGCGCCGAGGAAAAGGGCGAGTTATCCCCCCCTCCCCCCTCCCTCCTGTTTGCCAGTTTGTCGGCAGAATGATGGCCGAGGCGATGCGTGACTGTCCCGTCCGCGCCGTGTTTTGGGCCCCACGGGGGCTCTGCTTGGCGCGGCAGGGCTCGTACAAGCAGAGCCAGAGGAAGGCAAGCCGCCGACCCTCGCCGCCCCCGGGGGCGCGCACACACCACCGGGCCCCCCGCGCGGCCCCCGGGGGGCGGCACACGCAGGCAGCTCTCAGCGGCCCCTCAGCTCGGGCTGCGTCTGGGGCCGGGCAGGGCGGTGGGGCGCGGCGGGGGCGGCCGCTGTTGCGTGCAGAGCGGGGGCCCCGACATGCAGCCCGTGCCCCTGCCTGCTGGCGCGCTGCTGGCGCCTGGCGCCCCGCCCGGCGCGCCCCGCCCGCCCGCGTGCCGCACGCACATCTCCATGGAGACGCCGTGTTGTGTCGGCCATTGATCGCGACGGTGGGGTCGAGGGGCTTGAGCAGGGCGAGGGGCGCCCCACCCCGCCCCGCCTGGGCCCCGGCCCCGGCACGGGCACGGCTGTAAATGTTGGACGGGGAGGAACGAATCACGGCCGATGCCACGCTATATAGATTCTCTCGATTCTCTGCTAACAGCGCCTTCTCTTTCTGATTTCAGGAACTGCCTAGTCGGCGATAATTACGAGATCAAGATCTCGGACTTCGGCACCGACAACGAGCTGTACTCGGCCGACTACTACACGTTCGGCGAAAACGTGGCCCTGCCCGTGCGGTGGATGGCGTGGGAGTCGGTGTTCCTCGGCAAGTTCACGACCAAGAGCGACGTGTGGGCGTTCGCCGTCACGCTGTGGGAGATGCTGCACCTGTGCACCTGCGCGCCGTACCCGGACCTCGACAACGCGGGCGTCGTCGACAACCTGGCGCACCTGCGGCCGGGCGAGGACGCGCTGCGCTTCGAGCCGCTGCCGCCGCTGCCGCAGCTGCCCGCGGCGGCGCGCGACGTCTACGACCTCATGTGCGAGTGCTGGCGGCGCGCCGAGGCCGAGCGGCCCAGCTTCAGGGAGATCCACCTCTTCCTGCAGCGCAAGAACCTCGGCTACGCGCCCGTGCTCACGTGACAGCCGCCCCGCCTCGCCACGGTGCGCCACTCGCGCTCCTCGTCGTCGTGCTCGGCGCGCTTCCTCGTGTCGCGCTACCAGATCCACGACAAGTCGAGCTTCCTGTCGAGCCTGCGCGGCAAGGGCGGCGGCGGGCGTCCGCCCCCCGCGGACTGCTAGTAGCGGCAGCGGCCCCCGTGGCGGCGTGGCCTGGCCGGCCGAACCAAAGAACTGACAATCAGAAGGGTGGTGGGTGACCGGCCCGCGCGGCCACCGCGGCCACCACGCGCCGCGGACAGCTCGCCTGCCCCAGCGGTGCGTGGTGGCCCCGGTGATCGGCGGGCGTATCTACTTAATGTTTAAGTGTGGAAGGATGAGCTAGTGGTGTCGTGACTAAAACGCCTAGACTGAGGCTAGTGACAGCAGCAGCAGCTGTACCCTGTACCCACCGTGACTGTATCATATCCGTGAGCCAGCCAGGTATTATCTGAAAACTGCACGACTGATGACCTTTGCTGTGTCAAGTTGCAGCTTTTAAATACATGCGGCTCACAATAGCTTTGTATTTTAAAAATTGTTGATTTTTTTCATGTATAAATGTATATGTATAATAATGTAAGTAAAGTGATCTTTAGTCAGAGGTAAGAGCTGATTTCTTAAAGGCAGTTTAAGTTTGTCAAAACTGCGGACATAGTTAGTAGTTCTGTTGGCTATCCAAGTGTACATAATTGTTATCCCCTCTTTCTACTATTGGCCTTTTACCTGACTTGACTTTCAGACTGCTAACTGCTAGCTATCCTATCTTCTAGCACCTACAGATTTTTATTAAAGTTAATGTTTCCATTTTACCTCTGAAAACTTCAGAAAATTGTGCATTCTGTGCATTGGACAAATGAAAGATAAAAGCCTGCACTTTCGGTAACTTTGTTGGGACCATTTCATTAAACAGAAGTTGAGGCATTTTCTGATCATGATCAGACTGATTTCATTTTGAGATTTTTCTTTGTTTTTGTTTTAGATTCTGATGGTGCTACATGAGATAAAAATGTAGATACTTGGTCTTGTAAGCGCCCTCACCCTATATCCCGGCTAGTACGACAGAAACTTTAACTTCACGGCTCAAACGCCCTTTTTGTATGTATTGTACTGTAACATTCTTGTGTTTATTGGTCATTTAATTTGTTCAGAACTATTGTCTTTTTAATGAAGGAGCTCTTTAAAGTAGCTTGTGATATTTTTATAGTAAGTCTTATATTTATGTTTATTTATCACATGGTTTCCATGAGCCTATGAAAATGTTTGTACATTTATTCACCAAGGTTAAGTTAGTAAGCAAAAGCGTGAGCAGGGCATTTTGTCAATGAACATTGAGATATTCCTCATAAAATTTATTCAGTGTACAAGTTGTATAAGGCACCTAGCTCTTAACCTAGTCACTTAGTATAATGTGAAAAGACCTTACGCTGTGATTAAATTTATTCTTTTTTTTTAATGCAAAGGACACATGTAAATGAGAAACTTAATAGCATGAATGTCACAAAATAAAAGTTTTTTATGTGTAGGTGTTAACATTGTGTTCAACTAGTTAGATCAATAGGACCTTGTTGCTTCATTCATGTTCACAGACACATTTGCATTTCTGCACCAAGAACATAAAAGTAAATGATGGTAGGAAAACCCTCCCAATTCATGATTTTGAATAACACCTTTTGGCACTTTTGCATCTCCAATATTGTTTACTTGTGAAACTTCGTATCAAAGGAATTCGTATTATTTATACTAAGCTACAATCAAAGTGTTAAAACACAAAATACACAAGACCACTGCCTGTAAAAGACTTCAACTATTTATCTTTCAATTTGAATTGCTATCTAAAATGTATAACTGTCATGTGTCCTGTTACTTATGAATGGTGCAGAATTGGTGTCTGCTGCTGTCAAGTTAATAAATGACTGGTGAATGTTATAGTTCAGTGCAAAAACTACTTCTCTGAAATTAAAATGTTAATGCAGTTTTCCATACCCTGCTATTGGATTGCACAATCAAGCGCATATCATTGGGTATCATAGTTTGGGCCAAGTGTTCATCTCTTACACTCGCCCATGTGATGTGTCTATATAAAAATTTGTAGGAAGGCAATGCGATTGCATGTATTTAATAAGTCTTTGGAAAATAAAGAGCTCTAGACAACATAAAAGGACTTATCATTTGAAACACAAACATCTAAACCCGAATGCGCTAGCCACGGTCTCCTACTATCACAAAAGTATGCATCATGCCTCCATGGCTCATGCTCCCTTGTCCAGCCAGGATCGGTTTCAGGGCCCCGGCTGACAAGGGCGTGCGGTGCAGGGTGGGTTGCCAACTTACAGGGGATCTGAGACACAAATTGCCTACCTCTTAGGCGGCGACGGCGACGATGGGGGGATTCCCCCCCTTTCCCCTTTACGACGCGCGTGCTTATCCCAACCCAGACAAACAATCAAGAGTGCGGCTGTACTCCCAAGTCGTCGTTATGGTGACTTCGGAGACGGTATTCAAATCAGGGCCCGTCTTACTACGCTCAGCTGTTAGCACAGCTGGTCGGCGGTTCGAATACCACCACTGCCCTCTGCCGACGGTGTATCTCACCCATCAAAACGTTAGTTCCGGCTGGCTGCCGGACTAATGCGCCCCTGTGCCCGCGCAGCCTGTCCTACTATCGACGTGCGGCCCGGCTGCGTCGCTCATGGCGTTTCACATGGCATGTGGGATGTGAACAAATTGCTCCGGTAATGTTGACCGATCAATAGCAGTACGCACAGAGCGCCGGCCGAGGGACAAAACGAAACCAAACGGGAGCGGGGAATGGGGCAATATCATTGGCAGCCAGTCTGAAATGAAACAAATAAAAAAAAAAAAACACGAATTCCAACCAGAATAGTTGTGATAGCAACGGACAGCAACAGAGGTAGTCCCAGTGTTTTATTCTGGGCCAGTTCTCTTTTTCGCTGCCAGACAGTCGCTACGTTGAATAATTTATCAGTCACGGGCAGGGCATGGAAACTTAACATTTTTTGGAATTTTTAGTGTTTGTATTTGTAGAGTTTTAAAAAAAGTTATGAATAGGACAACTTAATTTTAAAAATCCATTTCAAATTTAAATTATCCTGTTCTTAATTTTTTGAACTCGAACCGTTTAAGAGATGTAAACACGATAAATTCCATACAATGATAAGTTTGCATGCCCTGACCCCCTGGGGAAATGTGTGGGTAGGCAACCCGCTGCGCCCGGGTAGGCAACCCCAGTGCGCCAACACGCGGCGGAACGCGGAACTAACGCGATCGCCTCGCAATTGGCAATCGCCGGAGCGGACCGCGCTGCTGCGGTGGGCACACGGGGGTGAAGGGGGGGGGACCGACCAATTCTCCAACTCCCAGAAGAGTAGGAAGAGAGGGGAGGGAGAAGGGGGAGGAAAGTAATGAGGAAGAGAGAAGAGAGGGGCAGGGGCGTATTGTGCGAGGTCCAGTTCCGCCCCTGCGGGCCCGGACCAGACGCACGCAGAGACGAATCGAATCGCGCGATTCGGACCGGATGTAATGCAGTTATGCCCCTCAGGTCTCAAATCGGAGCGCCCGGCCCGGCCTCGGCCGCGCGCGGCGGGGGAATTCAATTCGCCTCTGCATGATTGTGGCGGTCGTCGTCGGTGGCGCGGGCCGAGGCCGCGGCGGTGGTAGGCAGCGGCACGAACAACTTCCGATAGAAACTATGTAATACTCATTACCTCGACAAAGTGGACTTGTTACCAACTTTTAACAACCCATTATCGCTGTCTATCGGAGTAAGGAGCTGAACGTAAGGCGTCAGCAACTCTCGGCTCTCCTCCGCCTCTCCCGCCTTCTCTCTTTCTCTCCCCGTCCCTCCCCCTCATCCTGCTCTCCCTCTCCGCGTGCGAGTGTTCTCCGACACCAACAAAGTTTACCTGATAATTGTTGGACCCGATGCTTCAAGCGCTCTCCCCGCTCTCCGTTTCTCTCTCTCGCCGACCTCGCCACCACCGCGTTGGAGGCCCCCGAAGGCCCCCGAGCTGTTTACACCCCCCCGACGAGGAAATCGGATCTCACTCTTTTCTTTTTTTTCAGCTGGTCGCCGCGGTGCCGGCCGGGGATCAACGCACTCGCTGCGGTGCGCACCCCGAGCGACAGCCGGAGCCGACCAACTTTGGACCTGCGATGAGCCCGATCAGCACCTCCACTTTAGGGCCCCGGGGGCCGGGAGGGGGG
>NW_026267263.1:314868-321137 GCF_000697945.3 Frankliniella occidentalis | reverse complement strand
GCTAGCCCGTCTATCGAGGAGGGTGCTGGGTTGGGGCGCGTGTCGACTTGGAAGCCGAAAGAGACCAGGACCGCCCCACGACGCACTCGGCGAGTCTACTCGGCCTGAGGCTCGGAAGCTATTGCTCGGTGGTTGTGGTTGGTCTGTCCTTGTCGAAGGATGATGCCCTCAGCGACTCATCTTACAAACTTTGCACAGCGGACCTATTTAATTACACACCCTTTAATTTGCGAATCCCAGTCTTTAGCAGAGGTACCAGTAGTCGTACGAAAACACAGAAGCTATGGGAAATACAAAAAGCTCGCGGCAACATTCCCTGTGCGATTCAGCGCGGTATAGCTTATTAAGCAGTAGGCGGCCCGCCTCTAAAATTACAAAATTATCAAACATCTCATCTGGATAATTTATAATCGAATAAATAAGTACCCTAAAAATATAGACAAAATTTGTCATAGTTATCAACTAAACCATTTTTGAACCGACAAAAAATATGTTGACATCTAACGCAGTATAGATGTGAAATAATGTATAGTTATAAAGTAACTTTGATTGGGTTGTATTTAGATGTTAATTAATAACTATTAAATAATCCATGGATATTTTTAAAACAATTTTATTTCTGTGAATGTACACACTTACATCTTTTGGCCTTCGAATGGTTGAAATTTGGGTACGAAGAGCTGAGGCACTTTATCAACTGACTTAACGTTAAGTAGAAGACTCCAAAACCTATTTAGCGACTTAAAGATACAACTCTCATTTTTAAACAACAAGTTTAATGTTAAGGCTCACAACTTCTTAAAAATTAAATGCAAATAAGTATCTAATCTAATAGCTCTTCTATAGTTATTCAACCAGAATGTTACTAGGGCAGTAAATAATTATTAACAGCTGTCAACAAATTCAAAGATAACTCACAAATAAAACATGAGATATTTGTTCATAGGCTCTAAAAAAGTGGCTTTTTGGATCAATAACCAAAGTTATTTACCCAGGCTGCTTTCAGGCATATCAAGGTCTTTTTGCTTGCATTACTTGTCAAAATTATTAGGTTGTATTTTAGAGATTGAATTTGAATATGTTTATGGTGTTATTGTGAACTTTACTTTATACTTATCGAGTGCAAACAAAGCGCTGGTTTACGCGCTAATTGCACGGGAGATCAAGTGCCTCCCGATTAGGACTTCCAAAGTGTGTCTAGCACAACCAAATTAGCCAGCAAATACCTACACACCCTAGAGGAACCACTGAGCAAAGTATAATTTGAAAATATGAGTCATCGGGCAGCTCTCCTTGCAAGGTCAAGGTAACGGACACAAATCTCAGTCACGCGACAATCAGAGGTCAGTGGCCGTAGGCATCGGACCCACGGCGCCGATGACGGGCCCCCCACCCGCACGGCGGCAGGTCGTCTCCTGACAGTCAAGTGGACTCACCAAGCAAGAGTCTATCCTGCCGCGCTACGTCGGCGGGTGGTGGCTGGAGGTGGAGCTGGGGTGGCAAAAGTGAGCTGGGCAGCCGGGAACGGAATCGCAGTGTGGCAAGAAAAGCTACAAGTTATTGTCACAGCTTGCAACAACTAAAACTACACCCGAAAGAACTGGGTTCTCGGACCAAGTACATTGTAGTTGATCCTTGATTTTTCAAGTACATATCACTTGAATCGAGACACCGACGGCCCGCGCCCGGCGCAATCTTTTTGGTGTGTGGCCTGCCAGCGGTTCGCACGGCGGCGGGCGGGCAGGGCCAGCCTGGAGCACCGCGGCAAAGCGCACCCCCAGGTGAGCTGAGCGCGCTCGGGGGTGAGCACCGAGCCGAAGCACCGAGCACCGAGATGGAGAGCACCACCAAGCATTGCAGGGGCGAAGTGCGCATGACGTGTCACGGGTCGTGAAAGTGCTGGCAAAAGAGTATCGAAAACGAGTTATGATTGGAAGGGGGGGGGGGCTGTGTTTCTATCACTCACCTCTTCGGCGTTTCTGCGGACTGGTCGCAACAGCGGCAGGTTACTTGAACATTCGCTGGCTGTCAGTTCGAGAGGGGTGGTTTGCAGCCCTTCAACTAATGTGCCGCTCAGCCCATGGTACTTCTGAGTCCGTGACTTCTTGAGGGGGGTTCACCTGTGAAAAACATCAAAAAATGAATTATTTTTAATTCTCTTATTTTTTTAAAAAAATCTTCCTTCTGTGAAACACCGACAAGATGATTCGAAAGTTGGAAAAGTTGCGGCCTGTGCCAGGCAGTGTAAACGGTGCTAAGTAAGGGGTAGGAGTCGGGAAAAGGGGGGGGGGGGGGGGTAACCGAGCCACTACGCCGTAGGAACTCCACGAGGAAGGCCTGGTGAAATGAAGGATTTAAAGTCCACTCCAGAGAAAAATTTCGCTTTGACAGAGATTCGAACTGCCGACCTTTGAGTCCAAATCCCTAGAGTCATACTGAACGAGCGGCCTTGACGCCACAATACAAGTCGCCTGCCGTACCGTGTAAGAGTCATGCTGCACGAGTCTGGTCTGGCCGTGTCGGTTGTAGCTACAACTGTGGAGCTACAGACAGGGTCGTCCCTCCGCCCGGGCCAAGACAGTGAGTGAGGGGCAGCCTGACGAGCCTGACGGCAGACCCATCGCGCAGAGGGGGCGACGCCCGGCCCGCCTTCCTCAGCTGCCCGCGTTGTTGCTTTTCGAAATAAAGGGATGGGCGAAATGGGTGCCTGTTGCAGGAGGAGGGGATGTTTTTCCTTCTTCCCGCCAGCCTCCCCACCGGAGAGGGAAGGGAGTGGCGGCGAGAGGTAAATGAAGAAAGGGTTGTCGGCGAGCGAGTGGGACGTGCGGTCTCATCCCTGCAGCAACATTTATTTTGCACGCGAGTAATGTCTGAGAGGGTGCCGTTTCCGAGTCAGCCAAAGAGACCGGCGGCGTCTACATAGCTACTCCGGCCTGGATATTGGTCTGGTTTTACTTGTTTTACTGGTGGTTTCAAGTTAGGTCTGATTATAATTTGCTTGAATTAATTTAAAATATTTTTGAGATGGTACTGAGCAGTAATTGAATTTGGTAACAGCAACAAGAAATAGAAAGCATTTTTAAAATGAGAATTCAATTCACTATTCCGATCAAAATCGATGTTCAAATGTGTGTAGCAAACTACAGCCTGAAGTCCTAAACTCAACCTTGCTTAATACGTTTAAAAGTAGGCTCAACAAAATTCCTGTTGGAAAGGAGTTTCATCATGTTGATGAATTCACAGGGTTAAAGAGGTTGATATCCAATGTTTTTGAAACACGCATTTAATAGTTTCTGACAATGATTTTTGTATCTTATGTACAAAGAATCAAATAAGCATAAACTAAACTTAACCACGACTTAACTAAAAGAATTATAGAATTAGAAAATGTTATTAAATGCTTAAGTTGCCATGACATATTACGAGTAAATTCAACCTTGCGTGAGGGCCAAACCAATGGAAAAGTCAGGGATAATTAAAAATTTCAATGTGAGACAGAAACGCTGACTATTATGCATAATGACAAATTTAATTTGATACTAGTTGAAACTGTTTAAATACCTGTAATTTTATGTTAATGTCTATGAATAAATTTAAAAATTCAAGTTGATTGGATTTTAACCAATATATAAAATCAATGACTTACAAGCCTTTACCGTTCATCCCAAAAGTCGAAACTCAAATAGAAAGCAGCAAGACAATCTCAGTGCGACGCAGAGCATTGCAGATGAATATCGAACAGTATGGGAAGTTATTGCGAGAAAAAATTAATAATTTCTGGATCAAATCAACACTATAGAGCCAAACACCATGTAGGCTTATTTTAGGCATGGCAGAAACAGGTACAACCAAACATACACAGTACACATTTTAGACTGAGACTCACCAAAATTTCAATGATGGCTGACGTCACCATTCAAACTTTCCATTCACATTTTCACTTGAAGTAGAACACAAAACAGCACTCCAACCATACTGAACATTTAACTCACAGAATGCCCTTCAATATAGTACACAAAGCACAAGAGGCGTTTCAGTGTCATTTTCACTTTCACATCACATATCTATAGAAGTCAGCCACATGGTAGAGCTGGAGGTTACGGCCGAAAGGCCTCTTGGCCTAGGTCAAGGTCACATTGTGATAGTGGAAAGAACGGCCCGCGGCAAGTGAGGGAAAATTCTTATGGTAGCCACTCATAAAGTTATGGTCGAAATCCTCACACACAACAAAATTGGCATAAACTCAAGTCCGGGAAAAAAATTGCAGCGGTAAACAATTATCCTATCCGGACCGGTAATCGTGGGAGGACTGATCAGCTGATGTTGATCTTCGGTGCCGAGCTGTTGTGAGCGACTGGACCGGGTGCTGCGCCGGTGTGAGAGCAGCAGGTGTGTGAGTGGTGGCCTTCCCGCAGGGCGCCAGGCACGGCTGTCTGAGGAGAGCGTGTCAGTCACTACGCTTTTGGAGGGTTTGATGACATGCATGACAAAAGAACGTGATGATTGCACGGTGGGTAAGAAGTACAACTCACGTTCAAAGGTCAAAAGAGATCGGTACGATCCACACGAGAGAAGGAGAGAGGGAGACGGAGGGAGACAGAGAGAGAGGGGGGGGGGTAAGGGGTGAAGTCGACGGGGATGGATGCCCTGGCCGTCACGGCGGAGACGTGGGCACGATAAATGGAGAGTGGAAATGAACAAACATTGGCATGGAGAGCGCGGGGGAGGTTCGGGAGGAGAGGGTTGGGGGCAGCGGAGGGGAAGGGAGGGGGAGGACGGCGATCGGCACTAAGGATAGCGGGCGTCCAGGACGTGCGGCGCCTGGACAAGGAGAGCAGGTACAAGGTGACGGAGGGTCCTTCAGGACACATTATCGGCCTGGCTCCCGGTCACGCCCAGCGACGGCACTATTTCCACCGCGTGACACTCTTCTTCATGCAGTAGTAGTAGTTGCTCCCCGCCCCGCCTCTCCTTCCACCGCTCTGCGGGGGACGGACGGACGCTGCTCAGCGAAAGTGGACTGCTCCGGCGGCGGGGTCCCTGCGAGCAAAGAGCGTTTATCAATCAAGTTGACCCACATCCCGACTGGCGGCGGCGGGAGGAGTTTGAAAAGGGATGGCGCGGAAGAGGCGTGGCGGCGAGCAGTGTGCTGCCGCTGGTGTTAGTGCTGCGCTGCTGCCACTGCCACTGCTGCTGCTGCTGCTGCTGCTGCTGCTGCTGCTGCTGCTGCTGCTGCTGCTTTGGTTTGGCCCACTTTTCGTGAAAACACACCGAGAAGTAAATCAAACTACAGAGCCGCGCGCCGCGCGGACGCCGCCGGCTCCAACTTTATTTTTCGCGATTTACTGCAGAAAGGGGGTTGCGAATGTCCGTGTGATAGCGATGAAGCAGCGGCAGATCAGCAGGCGTCGTCGTGGCCGCTGCTCACGAGGGCGGTGCGGCGAGATTGTCCAACCTACCTTTCTCCGACCTGATGATTTTTCTAAAATCACCAAAAGTGCTTTCCAACCTAGGTTTTGTCCGACCTAATTTCCTCCGATCTATTCCTCTACGACCTCCCCGCCGACCGTCCGGTAGAAAAATCAGCAGGTCGGAGAAAAATAGGTCGGACGATCTAAAAACACCGCTGACGAGGGCGCGGGCCGCCCGCTCCCACTCGCGCCCGACCACCCTCCTGGTCGCGGACGTGCGTGTTACGTGCCTCGGTAAAATTCATCACGCGTGCTACACTAAACAGCTTCCCGGGACTCCTTGACATGGCTGGCGGCGCTTTGAAGGGCAAAAGCCAATGTCTGTGTGCCCCGCCCCGCCCCGCCCCGCCCGGGGGCTGCTCGAGCAAGTTGTTGGAATGTGCACGGCGCCTCCCCCACAGAGGTCCCCATATGCCCCGGGCGTCTCACCGGGGCTCCCCGCCGCCCGCCCGCCCGTAGGTGGCGAGAGGAGAGGAAAGGGGAGGCCTCCTCCAACTCATCAACAAGCACCCTGACGAGCGGCAGGAGTTGGCCGGAGGTCCGCTGCTGTGGGCTTGGCGCTCCGCGCAAGTCACGGTTCGGTCACGCCGGGGCGGAGCTCCGCGCCGCGGTATATTGGCTTGGGCGCCTGGAGGGTAGGCAACGGCTCGGCACCCGTGCACAAGATGGCCTACCCACCAGGCGCCTGGAGGGTAGGCTACAGAGGCACCCGTGCACATGATGGCCTACCCACCAGGCGCCTGGAGGGTTGGCAACGGCTAGGCTGTATCTTATGTACAAAGAATCAAATAAGCATAA
>NW_026267263.1:301542-313287 GCF_000697945.3 Frankliniella occidentalis | reverse complement strand
CCACTGCTGCAAATTCACTTTTCCCCCGCCATCTCTTTATTGAATTCGCTTCTTGCCACAGTGATCACATTTTCTCTGTCGGCTTGTTTGTCGGCGAGGCTCAAGGGGTGCTGGTGGTGGTGACATGCCACCGTCTGACTGCAAGAAGGGTGGGCGTAGTGCGGGGTGGGGGCGGTGGGGATGGCTCGCCTGCAGACAAGGCCGGCCGCGCTCCTTTGCCCCGTCGGGGATAAACACTATAAGCTTGTGGTCGTGCTGCAGGACGGTGCCGTCCTGGTCTTTTCCTCCGGGCGACCGACCGACGCGGCCGCCTCTGCCTCACCTGAACCAATATTGACTGCTGGGCCGCCAGGCCGGGAGGGACAAGACGACGGAAGACCCGGAATAAAAACACATACGCACTGCCGGGCAGAGTTGTGGATCATGTAGTAAAACACCATCGGGCCGTGCCGGTGAGGAATTCGTGCAAGGCGGCGAGAGCAGTGGCCCTCCAGGGGAATGACATCATCATCGGGAGAGACGACGGCATGCAATTCACTTAACTCGAAATTTAAGTGTTGTTATTTTTTATTTTTTTTTATATTCTGTGTGTCTGCCGCTATACAATGTAAAGTGCTTTCAGCACAAACACCATACCGCAGGCAAGGGATGGGGCACATCGTCTGGATTATGCGGAATAGGTTGGCAACCCTGATCGCCCCGGGCGTGATCCATCTAATCAGTCAATACACCCTGAGGCTGTCACGTCACTGGAGAAAATATAAGAAAATATAACCTTTCTCCGAACTGTTTACAACAGGTTTTTTTGTTGCTAAAATTAAGTGATTACACATTACGAACAGAAAAATTATGCAAGTCTGTCAACGGAAACAACAACGGACCAACGATAGAAGACTCGTAGCAGAGGGCAGAGGGACGGAAACAGAGAAAGGGACAGTTGTCCGTTTTTGTGGCGCTGCGTTCGGCTCTGTCTCGGCCAGCCCAGCCCAGCCCAGCCCCGCCCCCGACAGAATGGGCCTGGCTTAGTACGCGCAGGGGGGCTTAAAGCGTGCGAAACCGCAGCTGACCGGATAATTGGTTTCCCCGTACGATCGCCACACGCCAGTACACTGTCCCAAACCGCCTGCTGCAAGTCACATTAATTAAAATGTAAATTTTATTTTTTTAAGAAAAGCAAAGAAAATAATGTTTTTTACTGTTCCTTTTTACCGTGTGGAATACTACACGTGCTGCATCTCTATGCGATTGAAATTTGTTATATTTTGATACTTGAGTTTATAAGTACTGAAGAACCAGCGATCGTTCGACAACTTGTCGTCTCGATGCTATTCACAGTAAAAATAATGTTGGAGTTAAATATCCAGGTGAGGCGACCGTTTCACTTTGGCAAATGCAAGGAAGGCCCACGCCCACGCAGATTTGATGGAGAAGGGAGTACAGTTAAATGCAACGCTATTTTAAACTCCAGCTGTTTAATACCCTGCCAGCAGCAAAGCCAATACTACAATGCCTCTTTTCGCATTGAAAAAACTTAGGCTGACGTCAGAGATGCTGCCAGTGATTTGACAAGGCATGCCTGGACACTCGAGACAATGGTGGACTTCACCTTCTTCTTATTGAGGCAAGCGACGATAGGTTGGGTAGCCTTCTCCTTGGTTGCACCATTATACAGGGCATCGATGCCCTCAAAGCGGCAGGTGTCGCTTGGTCGGTCGAAGTCACTGACAGGAGGCACCTGGTTAAGGCATTTGGCAAGGCGGTCGTTGATCTCGTCAATCTGGTCGCTGGAGTAGATGTACTGCACAGAGAACTGCATTAGTATTAACTCATGGAATAATGTGTGAGTCTTTGTTCAGTCATCTTACTTACTTTAGCAACAACCTGTAAACAGAAAGAAGTGAAAATGAGTATGCGACTAGAATAACGAGCACGTTGAGTTTCATTCTAAACGTCGTTGTGGTGTAAACGTACAGCGGTCGCACAGAGGGCAAGGGCGAGACACACAAGGAGACGGGCCATCTTGAAACGCTTGTCGTTGCCGGGTTCTCAGGTGACTTGAGTAACATTGCTACCAAGATTTAGCCCTTAAATACTAAAAGTGAATCGTTCAAGCAGGTGACAGTGACACAGCAAAGACGGTCCACTAGCACGACAGTTCCGCACGACTGTTCACTAGTGAGGACTCAAATGCCAAAATCGTGACCTCGTATCTCATGAAGAGAAGCCAATGAAGTCATATTTCCTTGTGGCACGAGTGAGCGAAAATCGAGTTGAACGGAGAATTAGTTTCCACGCACGATCAACATCGATCGCCACACGGCAGTACAGTACAGTGCCCCGAACCGTGTTCAGCAATTCGCCCTAATATAATTGGAAATTGCATTTTTTGACAGCAACAAGAGACAAAGAAAAATGATTTTCCGTTGTTTTTAAGTTTTTACCACGTTGTATACACATGCCGCATTTCTTCGAGATCGAAATTTGTTAATTAATACTACAATTGAGTTTTCGTTTTGCTAACTTAAAGGGAGAGCCTACTGAAATTCCGATTTTCAAGGAAATTTCACCTTGCCAAAAATCAAATATATTTTACTGTTGTTCTGATAAAAAAAACTCACGTTCAGATTTTGTACCGAACTTTTAGAAGCATTTTTATCTATTTTCATGACCATTTTCAGTTAAAATATAGGTTTTTATCAAAAGTCATTTGCGACAAACTTTTGGATCTAGAATTCTGTCAAGGTGCTTTTTTGAGTCCTATTATTACCACCATGGAACAAAAGTTACTTTGAATAAAAGTTTGCTGAACTGTCAAAAACAGCTACTTCGAAATTTTGGACAAAATCGCCATACACTGGTAAAACAAGTATGCATGATTTAAACACCAAATGTGTATAAGTTATGATTTTAAACATTACATGGTGTTTAGGTCAATTAGCACACTTGCGTGGTGTGCACATTTTAAACGTTTTGTAAACGTTTAGATCCTGCACACTTGGACACACACAAATATATAGGAACCATACGGCGTGCAGCTGCTATACTTTCCAGAAGTGTTTAAAGTTTAAACACCGACTGGCGTCTCACATTAAACACTTGTTTTACCAGTGTTTTCAGTGGGGTCTCCTCGGTCTCCCCTTAATATCTCTCCCTCTCTCTCTCTCTCTCTCTCTCTCTCTCTCTCTTGGGGATGGAGGAGTGACGTGATCGTAGAGTGTGAAGGAAATCTGTTTGTTTTGGAGGTGCTAGAACGTTGGAAGAGCCAAGTGAGGTGTTTGAACTGTTTATTGGGACATGATATACGATCGGTGATGCTAGGAAGTGATTAAGTGACTGTGATTTGTATGAAACTGTCTTTTGATTAACCGGTGACCGAAGAGGTTAGTCGCCGTCCATTACGGCTCGAGTGCAGGGCAGCCACACCAACTCAGTGCCGGCTAAAGTTCCCGCCAGTGCCGCCAGCAGCCCCCTCTCGTGTGACTGGATTACAACTCACCGCTAGCAGTTGGCAGTACTGAGAAAGCAAATATGGCTTCCAAAACAAGATCCAAGCAGAACGAAAAAGTTTCAGAAATGGAGAAAGGAGAACTCGAATCATTAATCTCTAATATTGTTCGGCAAGTAATAGAACCCCTCTCCGAAACAATAAAAAACCTGACAAATGAAGTCTCAACATTCAAGAAAAAACTAAAAGAGAAAGACGACAAGATTTGCAAATTAGAAGAATATGTCGAGACTAGGCTGGACGAATTAGAGCAATACGGGAGGAGAAACAACTTGAGGATTTTTGGTGTGCCAGAAAATCAAGATGAAAATACTGATGATATTGTCTTGGATATAGCAAGTAAAATAGGTGTGGAGATGGACATTTCATATATCGACAGGTGTCATCGTGTTGGTAGAAAGGTCCCAGGTGCAAACCGGCCAATAATTGTCAAGTTTAGTGGTTATGCTGTCAGAGCTGAGTACTTTCAAAAGAAGAAACAGCTGAGAGGCACAAAGACCACAGTCCGCGAGGATCTCACGGTGCTCCGGCTTAAAGTATTGAAGGAGGCAGTGAAATGTTATGGAGTGAAACGTGTATGGTCCAGAGATGGAGTCATAAAGATAAATGTAGGACTTGACCATCCTGTAGGGGTTAGGACCCTGCAGCAGCTGAAGGACATAATCCAGAAATTTCCACCAGCAACTCTGTCAGAAACCTAACCATAATAGTGACTGACACAACAGTGATCTGACAGTGCAAATAATTGTCTGTTTATGTTTTGCAAATTCTATTTACTGTTTTCTGTATGCATTGTTATTGTTTACAAAATAATCTTTTTTTTTTATTATTATTATTATTTTTCTAGTTGTTTTCTTTCTGCCAATGTTGTTTTTCTATATGTATGAATTGTCAACAATATTTTATGGCAATGTATGTTCTTCACACCCCTTGGTTCTGTGGTTTGTTTTTCCTTTCTTTTTCAGATTCCATCACACTCACATTATATGTTTCTCTTTCATTGATGAGTGAAAATGATGCATTGCAACAGAGGTTAAATCAATTGTGTGGAAACTACAAACAAAAATTTAAACTAGTGCACATTAATGCACAGTCCTTGCATAACTCTGTACATTACAGTGAATTCAATGAGGTGTTTTCTAACTCTGATGTGGATGTGGTTGCAGTTAGCGAAACTTTCTTTAAAGTGAACAGCAAGACTGATTTACCAAACTATAAAATATTTAATGCCAATAGAGTAGATAGAGGTGGAGGAGGTGTGGCTGTGTATGTAAACAGGAAGCTTAATTCAACACTTGTAAGTAAGTCAAGTGGAGAAAGTTATAAACCTGAATATGTTATTGTAGAGGTGCAGAATGGAAAAGAGAAGATACTAATATCTTGTGTGTATAAACCACCTAAAATTGGCTCCCTTGACATTTTTCTTGATGAGATGTACTTGCTTTTGCCTAACTATAATTACTCAATTATTTGTGGTGATTTTAATGCCAGGTTCAATAGTGGGACTCATGAGACAAAGCTTGTAAGTGAACTGTTTGAGATGTGTGATCATACATGTATCCCCTATGCCCCCACTTATCACACAGAACACTGCCACTCAACACTAGATGTCATTGCCACTAACTTTCATGATAAAATTATTGATTTTGGACAGTGTGCTGCTCCAGCTTTCTCAAATCATGACATGATATATGCTGTAATGGACTTAAGTGTCCCTTTACCTAAGGCAAGGCTAGTTAATTTTAGAGACTTCAAAAATATTGACACAAACTCTCTGCTACAAGATGCCCATAATACACCTTGGCATGAAGTGTACAAGTGTAAAGATGCAGATTCTAAAATTGGGAAATTTAATGAATTTTTCAACCAACTGCTGGACAAGCATGCCCCTATTAAAACTTTTAAAGCTAAAAATGAACCTACACCTTGGGTGACATCTAAAATAAGAAAATTAATTGAAGTAAGAGATAAGGCTAGGCAAAAATCCATCAAAAGCAAGAACCCAGAAGACTATGCTACATTTAAATCATTAAGAAATAAAACGAAGCAGGAAATAAGAAACTCTAAGATAAGATACTATCACGATATTTTTAAGGAAAACCCGTCACCGAATAAACTGTGGGCCACTATCCATTCTCTCGGAATCGGAAGAACTAAGACAACAGTGGCAAGCGATTTCCCTGTCTCTCCGAATGAATTGAACAATCATTACTTAAATGTATCAAGAGTTGAGAACCAGGATCTGGCCGAAAAGACAGAAGAAACATATAATACGGAATATGATTTCGATAGTGCATTTCATTTCAAGTTTGTTTCTGCTCATGAAATACATAAAATAATTCTTGGTATCAAATCTAACGCTGTGGGAGTGGACGGAGTCTCGATGAAATTTCTCAGGATGATACTAGATGCTATCTTATACGTCCTAGAGCACATATTTAACTTTTGTCTACAATCTGGAGTCTTCCCGTCTGTCTGGAAATGTGCTAATGTGCTGCCGCTTCCAAAGGTGGCCAATCCCACAAAATGTGCAGACTTTAGGCCAGTGAGCATCTTATGTGTCCTTGCTAAAGTGCTGGAAAAAATAGTTCATGACCAGCTATATGACTACGCTGCTGTTAATAACTTGTTCAACCCTCTGCAATCGGGCTTCAGAAAGTGTCACAGTACAGTATCGGCTCTTGCAAAGGTTGCAGATGACGTCAGGAAATCTATAAACGATCGTAAATTGACACTACTTGTTCTTTTAGACTTCAGTAAGGCGTTTGACAGAGTGAACCATAAGCTCCTACTAGCGAAATTGAAGAGATTAGGATGCTCATTCTCTGTGTTAAACTGGTTCAGTGCATATTTATCTAATAGAAAACAAAGAGTTAAATCAGGAGATGACTTCATATCTGACTGGGCGTGGGTTGAAACGGGCGTTCCGCAAGGAAGTGTCCTCGGACCGTTACTATTTGTACTGTATCTGTTTGATCTCACCAGCGTTTTAAGTGTAGATACGAAGTGCCATATGTATGCTGACGATACACAGATTTATGCCCATTTCCCAATAGAAAAATTATCTGAAACAGTTGAAAAGATGAATACGGACTTATCAAATCTGGTGAAATATATCAACGGCCATAACTTATGTTTAAATGTCAGTAAAACTCAACCTATTATCATTGGATCTGGCTATTACATTAACGCACTGAAGAAGGTTAATATACCCCAAGTTCGCATAAATAATGTCGCGGTGACCTACTGCGAAGAAGTGAACAACCTTGGTGTCATCTTTGACTCAAAACTGAGCTGGAGACAACATTCCACCAATGTTATAAGAAAAGTATTCGGGACATTGGCACAAGCAAGACGTAACTTTGATTGTCTACCTAGCAGCATCAGAAAGCACATCTACCAAAGCCTGATTGTACCAATTCTTGACTACGGATCCGTGATCTTTACTGACATGAACAAGACTGTAATTGACAAAGTTCAAAAGGCTGAAAATGCCTGTATCAGATTCATTACGAACGCTAGCCGTTTCGAGCATATAACGCCGTACTATGCGGAACTTGGAATATTAAAAACGATTGACAGAAGAACAGTAGCCACTGCCTTAATGATCTCGAAAATAATGAGAACTAGCGAGCCGAAATATCTGAGAGAAATGTTTAAGACATCTGAGCGGCACCCCAACATACTTGTTCCTCCCATACATCACACAACCAAGTACACCAAGTCTTTCTGTGTGACAGCTTGTCGCACATACAATCGCTACCACATACATGACTACCTACACCTAGCCACTAACACATCACTCAAACGTACTATCAAAACAACCCTATTAGGAACCTATCACTGACTGTGTACCATACTACTGTTCACCTGGTTTAACCCAAATATGTTGCTTTTATTTTCTTGATTTTGTATTGCTATGTATATGATTGTAATGAGAGCGGTGCGGTGCTCGAGCGGGACTCTATAGTCCTTTTGTACCTCACCTTAAGCCAAATAAATCAATCAATCAATCAATCTCTCTCTCTCCCTCTCACTCTCACACCACACACACAAGCGAGTGCACTCGCACCGGCCCCCAGGCATGAAAAAGCGCGGGGCCGGGGAGAGTGAAGGATAAAAGGATGAAAACGACGAGTGATATCAGCTCGTTGAAGGCGGGGGCCGCCCTTCGATAAATCGCCACCCTTGCCAACAAATTGATTCTGCCCGGGCAGCTTGGTGGGCGGGCAGCCAGGCGGGCGCGCGGCGGGGGCAGGAGCGCGGTGGCCGCGGCGGCGGTGCTGCTCTGCCCAGCACCTTTAACAAATGACCCTTCTCCACCCTTCCCTTCAGCTCCTCCCTCCCTTACTCCTCCCCCCTTGTGCCCAGGAGATGAAAAGAGCGCATCCGAAAAAAAACGAGATACCCTCTCCACCCCATTCGCACCCCTCCCGCCGTGTCGCCGGCTGCTTGCATATGTCCCCGGCCCGGTCCACCCCCTCCTCCACTACTTTTGGTCCGGCTGGCAACAGGTCGTCCGGCGTGCTGCATCGGCGCCTATACTTCCTCTGATGGGCTCCCACTAGTGGCACCTGACGTCCCCACAATGTCTGCCAGATTGAGTGCGTTACGATAGAGTGCCTAGCCTACTTTGCGGAATACGAAACCCACGGCATATAATAATAGAAAAACAAGTTGAGAGAACGAACGAATTTTGGTGGTTCTCGACCCGTGCGCACAGCAGCACACTTTTGACATTACACGCTGCAATATCTTTTTCGTTGCATCCCGATACGAGGAACCTTACTTGCGCTTACCCACCCGACCACAGCAGGAGGATTCACACACCTTCGAGTGTGCAACATTCGCACACTCAGTGTGTTTTCCAGTGCGCGGAGGCCGCGGCGCGCCCACGCCGGTGCGCTACCTTGGCACGAACACGCACCCCACCTTCGGCCCACTGCACCCGAGGGAATGACCCTCCAAAAAGAAAAATATCCCTTCGGCTTAAGTAGTATTGCAGCGGGCCGGCGGAGGGTGAGAACAACGAGCAGGGTTCCGGAACAGCGGGGGCAAAGCCCCAACCCCCGCGAAGCGAGTGTGCGTGCGTGTGTGCTCGTATGTGAGAGAGAGAGAGGGAGAGAGAGAATTAGAAATTGCTTACGTAAGTTTTGTGTTAGAATGTGACCCCAGTTACACAAAGGACCAGGACTAGTCTACACCTATTCCAAATAAAATCACTGATTTGTTAGGATTTCACATTTTCAGGGCATTATACTGCTAGAATTTAAAATATATAGTTCCATTTTACTCAACTCCCCTCTTCATTATTTTCATTCCCCGAATGCTCGGGCTCATCTCTTGTGTGTGCGAAAGAGGGAGAGGGGGAGAGGGAGGGAGAGAGATAAAAAACGGGCAATTCGCCCTCGCACAATCTTACGCTGCGTTGCCACCGATCTAGTTTACACACTCTACCTTCGAGCTCGCTATTCAGCAGAGAGCCTCTCCCTCCCTTCCCTCGCTTCCTGCTCGGAGCAGAGCGGATAGCAGGTCCGGCGGTATTCAATAACTACGGGGAGGACCCCGGCAAAGCTTGGGGTCGTCAACAACAAAACAACAGCGGAGCAAGAGCAGACGGGGTTGGGGAGGGAAGTATGGGAGGGGGTCGAGCGAGCATGGGCTCAAAGGAAACAGTTACTGGGCGCGCCACAATCCGGCAATAGAAACGAAGCGCCCGGGCCGTCCGTGGGGGACTTAAGCCCCCACCTCCCGCCTCGATGAGAATCGCCCGTGTGAATTGCGTGTGCGGTGCGGGGTCCAGAGCTCGCCGCGCCCTGTCGCGTCCTCTTGCAGGGGTCGAGCTGAAGGTCCTGCGCGTATAGGTCCTACGTATAGGTCCTGCTTCCCCAGGCGCGTCACAGGATCACGGAGAGGGAGAGGTCAGCAAACCGCAACCGGCGCCGGCGGGGGGGACCTTGCCATCGGAGGAAATGGACACATGTGGGCGCGCGCACACACACACACACACGCACAGCATGTGAGTTCAGCTTGAGGGTTTCGTTGGCGCTGAACATTGCGCAGGGCTTCGGCGGATCGGAGCGATATAAGCGAGTCAGGTGCTCTCCTTGCGATCAATCTGACCCCACGCCCAACCCCGCACCGCCCCGCCTCGCTTCACCCGGCCCGGCCCCCTGTAACGCGCACTACTTGTGCGTAAACATCAGGTGGACCGCAGTGAGCGGCCGCCGCCCCGCCCCGCCCCGCCCCTGCTGTTGCAGTTGGTCCTCCGGGAGTCATTATACTTGGGCCTGCCCTACCCAAGGACCAGCTACACGCGCCGACCGATATCGCTCTATACTGCGAAAGAACAGAACAAAAGAGAAATAGAAAAGGTTTCCACGAGAAAAATTGTCAAAGACGAGAACAAGTTTAGATTTTATCAGGTGCGTGTGGGGTACATTTAGTTTTTATTTGGAATATTTAAGAAAACATTTCAAGAGTATTTATTATCTGTGCCGGCTCATCTAGCGTACAGCGGCTATAATGAAGTACCAACCTAGACGACGTTCATAGGTCGTTCAGACACTAGTTACGATAGACTAAACTTGGCTGATCAATAATTCCCTCATGGCGTGTACATGATTTACTGGCGGCCCCCTTTCTCCCCGTCCCCCGGTCGGTGGTCCGCCCCCAACAACCACACTGGCGGGCGTGCGGCCGGTCAGTGAAGGGTCGGGGGCGGCGCTGCTGTCTGCCCCAAGGGGAGGGGGCGGCGGCGGTCCAGCGACGAGGGGAAGTAGCACAGGGCGATGCAGGTGAGGGTGCAGCGCGGCGGGCGCAGGGGGGAAGGGAGGGGTCATCTTCGGCCGCCCGCCCATATTTCACTCGCAAATGGACCCGAGCGGCCGGGCCCCGCCGCCGCGCCGCTGGAGGGAGAAGATGGAGGGTTATGGGCCTTAAGAGTCGGGGATGGGAGAAGGGGGGTAGGAGCACGGGGTGCCGGAGGGGAGGGAGCGTTGAAGGCGAGGCACGCCGGTGCGGTACGGAGCAAATATGATGAATGTGTTGCCTACCTGCCCGGCGGCGCTGTGCGTGCGTCACGCGAACGGCCAGGGGCAGGCGGCGCCGCGCCACGGCGCGTCGACCCAAACCCGGACGCGAGGCACACGGCGCGGCGTCGCGGCGTGACTCGGGAAGGGGACCGCGGGGCCACTTTTCGAAGCTGATAGCGACGGCGGCGGTGTACGAGGGAAAGGAGGGAAAGGACAGCGCCGGCAGTGCAACGGACGGTCACGTCCTGTCGTCTGGATATAAGAACAATGCACTTACGACTGGCAAAAACTGTCACGATCACAAGAAATAAAATCCAAAGAAAGAAAAAGTTTTATAATCACTGTTGCTTATGTGCTCCGATCGCATGTGCTATTATTCATTCATTTTATTTTTCGACACAACAACACTGTAAAAAAAATCCATCTTAATTTTAAGAACACGTGTTTGGAAGCAATTTACAAAACAAATTTGCTCTTAAATTTAAGAACAAATGTTTTATGAAAATTAAGAACATGTTTTGAAAATTAAGAACGTATTATGAAACGACAAAAATGCTTTACTGTTCCAGCCTAACGCAAAACTGGAAAATATTTAGTTCTTGTTCCTACGGGCAGATGTTCAAACCCGACTTTGTACACATTATAGTTATTTACCTTAACTTACCTGGGTGGATTCGAACCTCGGACCTTTGAGTTCGGATCCTGACGCCTTAGACCGCGCGGCTGTCGGGACATACCTGTGAAGGGAACGCTCGCACCCAACCTTATGCGGCGCTCCGTCCAGGGGCATTCCCAGAGTTGCTATGTGCTTGGTCGGACGGCGTATGTTTGTTATCTCGTTTTTTTTGACATTTCGCTCTGTCATAGCTACATTTCGCTTATCTAATTTGATGGTGTTCATCCAATTCTATATTGAACACCAAAATTCTATGTCCAGTGGTCAAAAGCTGCATGACTTTTGACAAAATTGTTTTGAAAAGTCACACTTATTCTTACTTTTAATAGTAGCATTCAGAACACTTCTTAAAACTAAGAAAATCTTTTAAATTTAATAAACTTGTTATAAAATTTAATTACCCTTATCAGAATTTTCATAACCTGGTTTGCAAAATTAAGAAAACTTCTTAAATATCATAATCTGTTCTTACGTTTAAGAACAACTGAAAATGTTATTAAATTTAAGATACATTTTGGTCTTAAATTTCA
>NW_026267263.1:286935-301492 GCF_000697945.3 Frankliniella occidentalis | reverse complement strand
AAAGAAAATAATGTTTTTTACTGTTCCTTTTTACCGTGTGGAATACTACACGTGCTGCATCTCTATGCGATTGAAATTTGTTATATTTTGATACTTGAGTTTATAAGTACTGAAGAACCAGCGATCGTTCGACAACTTGTCGTCTCGATGCTATTCACAGTAAAAATAATGTTGGAGTTAAATATCCAGGTGAGGCGACCGTTTCACTTTGGCAAATGCAAGGAAGGCCCACGCCCACGCAGATTTGATGGAGAAGGGAGTACAGTTAAATGCAACGCTATTTTAAACTCCAGCTGTTTAATACCCTGCCAGCAGCAAAGCCAATACTACAATGCCTCTTTTCGCATTGAAAAAACTTAGGCTGACGTCAGAGATGCTGCCAGTGATTTGACAAGGCATGCCTGGACACTCGAGACAATGGTGGACTTCACCTTCTTCTTATTGAGGCAAGCGACGATAGGTTGGGTAGCCTTCTCCTTGGTTGCACCATTATACAGGGCATCGATGCCCTCAAAGCGGCAGGTGTCGCTTGGTCGGTCGAAGTCACTGACAGGAGGCACCTGGTTAAGGCATTTGGCAAGGCGGTCGTTGATCTCGTCAATCTGGTCGCTGGAGTAGATGTACTGCACAGAGAACTGCATTAGTATTAACTCATGGAATAATGTGTGAGTCTTTGTTCAGTCATCTTACTTACTTTAGCAACAACCTGTAAACAGAAAGAAGTGAAAATGAGTATGCGACTAGAATAACGAGCACGTTGAGTTTCATTCTAAACGTCGTTGTGGTGTAAACGTACAGCGGTCGCACAGAGGGCAAGGGCGAGACACACAAGGAGACGGGCCATCTTGAAACGCTTGTCGTTGCCGGGTTCTCAGGTGACTTGAGTAACATTGCTACCAAGATTTAGCCCTTAAATACTAAAAGTGAATCGTTCAAGCAGGTGACAGTGACACAGCAAAGACGGTCCACTAGCACGACAGTTCCGCACGACTGTTCACTAGTGAGGACTCAAATGCCAAAATCGTGACCTCGTATCTCATGAAGAGAAGCCAATGAAGTCATATTTCCTTGTGGCACGAGTGAGCGAAAATCGAGTTGAACGGAGAATTAGTTTCCACGCACGATCAACATCGATCGCCACACGGCAGTACAGTACAGTGCCCCGAACCGTGTTCAGCAATTCGCCCTAATATAATTGGAAATTGCATTTTTTGACAGCAACAAGAGACAAAGAAAAATGATTTTCCGTTGTTTTTAAGTTTTTACCACGTTGTATACACATGCCGCATTTCTTCGAGATCGAAATTTGTTAATTAATACTACAATTGAGTTTTCGTTTTGCTAACTTAAAGGGAGAGCCTACTGAAATTCCGATTTTCAAGGAAATTTCACCTTGCCAAAAATCAAATATATTTTACTGTTGTTCTGATAAAAAAAACTCACGTTCAGATTTTGTACCGAACTTTTAGAAGCATTTTTATCTATTTTCATGACCATTTTCAGTTAAAATATAGGTTTTTATCAAAAGTCATTTGCGACAAACTTTTGGATCTAGAATTCTGTCAAGGTGCTTTTTTGAGTCCTATTATTACCACCATGGAACAAAAGTTACTTTGAATAAAAGTTTGCTGAACTGTCAAAAACAGCTACTTCGAAATTTTGGACAAAATCGCCATACACTGGTAAAACAAGTATGCATGATTTAAACACCAAATGTGTATAAGTTATGATTTTAAACATTACATGGTGTTTAGGTCAATTAGCACACTTGCGTGGTGTGCACATTTTAAACGTTTTGTAAACGTTTAGATCCTGCACACTTGGACACACACAAATATATAGGAACCATACGGCGTGCAGCTGCTATACTTTCCAGAAGTGTTTAAAGTTTAAACACCGACTGGCGTCTCACATTAAACACTTGTTTTACCAGTGTTTTCAGTGGGGTCTCCTCGGTCTCCCCTTAATATCTCTCCCTCTCTCTCTCTCTCTCTCTCTCTCTCTCTCTCTTGGGGATGGAGGAGTGACGTGATCGTAGAGTGTGAAGGAAATCTGTTTGTTTTGGAGGTGCTAGAACGTTGGAAGAGCCAAGTGAGGTGTTTGAACTGTTTATTGGGACATGATATACGATCGGTGATGCTAGGAAGTGATTAAGTGACTGTGATTTGTATGAAACTGTCTTTTGATTAACCGGTGACCGAAGAGGTTAGTCGCCGTCCATTACGGCTCGAGTGCAGGGCAGCCACACCAACTCAGTGCCGGCTAAAGTTCCCGCCAGTGCCGCCAGCAGCCCCCTCTCGTGTGACTGGATTACAACTCACCGCTAGCAGTTGGCAGTACTGAGAAAGCAAATATGGCTTCCAAAACAAGATCCAAGCAGAACGAAAAAGTTTCAGAAATGGAGAAAGGAGAACTCGAATCATTAATCTCTAATATTGTTCGGCAAGTAATAGAACCCCTCTCCGAAACAATAAAAAACCTGACAAATGAAGTCTCAACATTCAAGAAAAAACTAAAAGAGAAAGACGACAAGATTTGCAAATTAGAAGAATATGTCGAGACTAGGCTGGACGAATTAGAGCAATACGGGAGGAGAAACAACTTGAGGATTTTTGGTGTGCCAGAAAATCAAGATGAAAATACTGATGATATTGTCTTGGATATAGCAAGTAAAATAGGTGTGGATATGGACATTTCATATATCGACAGGTGTCATCGTGTTGGTAGAAAGGTCCCAGGTGCAAACCGGCCAATAATTGTCAAGTTTAGTGGTTATGCTGTCAGAGCTGAGTACTTTCAAAAGAAGAAACAGCTGAGAGGCACAAAGACCACAGTCCGCGAGGATCTCACGGTGCTCCGGCTTAAAGTATTGAAGGAGGCAGTGAAATGTTATGGAGTGAAACGTGTATGGTCCAGAGATGGAGTCATAAAGATAAATGTAGGACTTGACCATCCTGTAGGGGTTAGGACCCTGCAGCAGCTGAAGGACATAATCCAGAAATTTCCACCAGCAACTCTGTCAGAAACCTAACCATAATAGTGACTGACACAACAGTGATCTGACAGTGCAAATAATTGTCTGTTTATGTTTTGCAAATTCTATTTACTGTTTTCTGTATGCATTGTTTACAAAATAATCTTTTTTTTTTATTATTATTATTATTTTTCTAGTTGTTTTCTTTCTGCCAATGTTGTTTTTCTATATGTATGAATTGTCAACAATATTTTATGGCAATGTATGTTCTTCACACCCCTTGGTTCTGTGGTTTGTTTTTCCTTTCTTTTTCAGATTCCATCACACTCACATTATATGTTTCTCTTTCATTGATGAGTGAAAATGATGCATTGCAACAGAGGTTAAATCAATTGTGTGGAAACTACAAACAAAAATTTAAACTAGTGCACATTAATGCACAGTCCTTGCATAACTCTGTACATTACAGTGAATTCAATGAGGTGTTTTCTAACTCTGATGTGGATGTGGTTGCAGTTAGCGAAACTTTCTTTAAAGTGAACAGCAAGACTGATTTACCAAACTATAAAATATTTAATGCCAATAGAGTAGATAGAGGTGGAGGAGGTGTGGCTGTGTATGTAAACAGGAAGCTTAATTCAACACTTGTAAGTAAGTCAAGTGGAGAAAGTTATAAACCTGAATATGTTATTGTAGAGGTGCAGAATGGAAAAGAGAAGATACTAATATCTTGTGTGTATAAACCACCTAAAATTGGCTCCCTTGACATTTTTCTTGATGAGATGTACTTGCTTTTGCCTAACTATAATTACTCAATTATTTGTGGTGATTTTAATGCCAGGTTCAATAGTGGGACTCATGAGACAAAGCTTGTAAGTGAACTGTTTGAGATGTGTGATCATACATGTATCCCCTATGCCCCCACTTATCACACAGAACACTGCCACTCAACACTAGATGTCATTGCCACTAACTTTCATGATAAAATTATTGATTTTGGACAGTGTGCTGCTCCAGCTTTCTCAAATCATGACATGATATATGCTGTAATGGACTTAAGTGTCCCTTTACCTAAGGCAAGGCTAGTTAATTTTAGAGACTTCAAAAATATTGACACAAACTCTCTGCTACAAGATGCCCATAATACACCTTGGCATGAAGTGTACAAGTGTAAAGATGCAGATTCTAAAATTGGGAAATTTAATGAATTTTTCAACCAACTGCTGGACAAGCATGCCCCTATTAAAACTTTTAAAGCTAAAAATGAACCTACACCTTGGGTGACATCTAAAATAAGAAAATTAATTGAAGTAAGAGATAAGGCTAGGCAAAAATCCATCAAAAGCAAGAACCCAGAAGACTATGCTACATTTAAATCATTAAGAAATAAAACGAAGCAGGAAATAAGAAACTCTAAGATAAGATACTATCACGATATTTTTAAGGAAAACCCGTCACCGAATAAACTGTGGGCCACTATCCATTCTCTCGGAATCGGAAGAACTAAGACAACAGTGGCAAGCGATTTCCCTGTCTCTCCGAATGAATTGAACAATCATTACTTAAATGTATCAAGAGTTGAGAACCAGGATCTGGCCGAAAAGACAGAAGAAACATATAATACGGAATATGATTTCGATAGTGCATTTCATTTCAAGTTTGTTTCTGCTCATGAAATACATAAAATAATTCTTGGTATCAAATCTAACGCTGTGGGAGTGGACGGAGTCTCGATGAAATTTCTCAGGATGATACTAGATGCTATCTTATACGTCCTAGAGCACATATTTAACTTTTGTCTACAATCTGGAGTCTTCCCGTCTGTCTGGAAATGTGCTAATGTGCTGCCGCTTCCAAAGGTGGCCAATCCCACAAAATGTGCAGACTTTAGGCCAGTGAGCATCTTATGTGTCCTTGCTAAAGTGCTGGAAAAAATAGTTCATGACCAGCTATATGACTACGCTGCTGTTAATAACTTGTTCAACCCTCTGCAATCGGGCTTCAGAAAGTGTCACAGTACAGTATCGGCTCTTGCAAAGGTTGCAGATGACGTCAGGAAATCTATAAACGATCGTAAATTGACACTACTTGTTCTTTTAGACTTCAGTAAGGCGTTTGACAGAGTGAACCATAAGCTCCTACTAGCGAAATTGAAGAGATTAGGATGCTCATTCTCTGTGTTAAACTGGTTCAGTGCATATTTATCTAATAGAAAACAAAGAGTTAAATCAGGAGATGACTTCATATCTGACTGGGCGTGGGTTGAAACGGGCGTTCCGCAAGGAAGTGTCCTCGGACCGTTACTATTTGTACTGTATCTGTTTGATCTCACCAGCGTTTTAAGTGTAGATACGAAGTGCCATATGTATGCTGACGATACACAGATTTATGCCCATTTCCCAATAGAAAAATTATCTGAAACAGTTGAAAAGATGAATACGGACTTATCAAATCTGGTGAAATATATCAACGGCCATAACTTATGTTTAAATGTCAGTAAAACTCAACCTATTATCATTGGATCTGGCTATTACATTAACGCACTGAAGAAGGTTAATATACCCCAAGTTCGCATAAATAATGTCGCGGTGACCTACTGCGAAGAAGTGAACAACCTTGGTGTCATCTTTGACTCAAAACTGAGCTGGAGACAACATTCCACCAATGTTATAAGAAAAGTATTCGGGACATTGGCACAAGCAAGACGTAACTTTGATTGTCTACCTAGCAGCATCAGAAAGCACATCTACCAAAGCCTGATTGTACCAATTCTTGACTACGGATCCGTGATCTTTACTGACATGAACAAGACTGTAATTGACAAAGTTCAAAAGGCTGAAAATGCCTGTATCAGATTCATTACGAACGCTAGCCGTTTCGAGCATATAACGCCGTACTATGCGGAACTTGGAATATTAAAAACGATTGACAGAAGAACAGTAGCCACTGCCTTAATGATCTCGAAAATAATGAGAACTAGCGAGCCGAAATATCTGAGAGAAATGTTTAAGACATCTGAGCGGCACCCCAACATACTTGTTCCTCCCATACATCACACAACCAAGTACACCAAGTCTTTCTGTGTGACAGCTTGTCGCACATACAATCGCTACCACATACATGACTACCTACACCTAGCCACTAACACATCACTCAAACGTACTATCAAAACAACCCTATTAGGAACCTATCACTGACTGTGTACCATACTACTGTTCACCTGGTTTAACCCAAATATGTTGCTTTTATTTTCTTGATTTTGTATTGCTATGTATATGATTGTAATGAGAGCGGTGCGGTGCTCGAGCGGGACTCTATAGTCCTTTTGTACCTCACCTTAAGCCAAATAAATCAATCAATCAATCAATCTCTCTCTCTCCCTCTCACTCTCACACCACACACACAAGCGAGTGCACTCGCACCGGCCCCCAGGCATGAAAAAGCGCGGGGCCGGGGAGAGTGAAGGATAAAAGGATGAAAACGACGAGTGATATCAGCTCGTTGAAGGCGGGGGCCGCCCTTCGATAAATCGCCACCCTTGCCAACAAATTGATTCTGCCCGGGCAGCTTGGTGGGCGGGCAGCCAGGCGGGCGCGCGGCGGGGGCAGGAGCGCGGTGGCCGCGGCGGCGGTGCTGCTCTGCCCAGCACCTTTAACAAATGACCCTTCTCCACCCTTCCCTTCAGCTCCTCCCTCCCTTACTCCTCCCCCCTTGTGCCCAGGAGATGAAAAGAGCGCATCCGAAAAAAAACGAGATACCCTCTCCACCCCATTCGCACCCCTCCCGCCGTGTCGCCGGCTGCTTGCATATGTCCCCGGCCCGGTCCACCCCCTCCTCCACTACTTTTGGTCCGGCTGGCAACAGGTCGTCCGGCGTGCTGCATCGGCGCCTATACTTCCTCTGATGGGCTCCCACTAGTGGCACCTGACGTCCCCACAATGTCTGCCAGATTGAGTGCGTTACGATAGAGTGCCTAGCCTACTTTGCGGAATACGAAACCCACGGCATATAATAATAGAAAAACAAGTTGAGAGAACGAACGAATTTTGGTGGTTCTCGACCCGTGCGCACAGCAGCACACTTTTGACATTACACGCTGCAATATCTTTTTCGTTGCATCCCGATACGAGGAACCTTACTTGCGCTTACCCACCCGACCACAGCAGGAGGATTCACACACCTTCGAGTGTGCAACATTCGCACACTCAGTGTGTTTTCCAGTGCGCGGAGGCCGCGGCGCGCCCACGCCGGTGCGCTACCTTGGCACGAACACGCACCCCACCTTCGGCCCACTGCACCCGAGGGAATGACCCTCCAAAAAGAAAAATATCCCTTCGGCTTAAGTAGTATTGCAGCGGGCCGGCGGAGGGTGAGAACAACGAGCAGGGTTCCGGAACAGCGGGGGCAAAGCCCCAACCCCCGCGAAGCGAGTGTGCGTGCGTGTGTGCTCGTATGTGAGAGAGAGAGAGGGAGAGAGAGAATTAGAAATTGCTTACGTAAGTTTTGTGTTAGAATGTGACCCCAGTTACACAAAGGACCAGGACTAGTCTACACCTATTCCAAATAAAATCACTGATTTGTTAGGATTTCACATTTTCAGGGCATTATACTGCTAGAATTTAAAATATATAGTTCCATTTTACTCAACTCCCCTCTTCATTATTTTCATTCCCCGAATGCTCGGGCTCATCTCTTGTGTGTGCGAAAGAGGGAGAGGGGGAGAGGGAGGGAGAGAGATAAAAAACGGGCAATTCGCCCTCGCACAATCTTACGCTGCGTTGCCACCGATCTAGTTTACACACTCTACCTTCGAGCTCGCTATTCAGCAGAGAGCCTCTCCCTCCCTTCCCTCGCTTCCTGCTCGGAGCAGAGCGGATAGCAGGTCCGGCGGTATTCAATAACTACGGGGAGGACCCCGGCAAAGCTTGGGGTCGTCAACAACAAAACAACAGCGGAGCAAGAGCAGACGGGGTTGGGGAGGGAAGTATGGGAGGGGGTCGAGCGAGCATGGGCTCAAAGGAAACAGTTACTGGGCGCGCCACAATCCGGCAATAGAAACGAAGCGCCCGGGCCGTCCGTGGGGGACTTAAGCCCCCACCTCCCGCCTCGATGAGAATCGCCCGTGTGAATTGCGTGTGCGGTGCGGGGTCCAGAGCTCGCCGCGCCCTGTCGCGTCCTCTTGCAGGGGTCGAGCTGAAGGTCCTGCGCGTATAGGTCCTACGTATAGGTCCTGCTTCCCCAGGCGCGTCACAGGATCACGGAGAGGGAGAGGTCAGCAAACCGCAACCGGCGCCGGCGGGGGGGACCTTGCCATCGGAGGAAATGGACACATGTGGGCGCGCGCACACACACACACACACGCACAGCATGTGAGTTCAGCTTGAGGGTTTCGTTGGCGCTGAACATTGCGCAGGGCTTCGGCGGATCGGAGCGATATAAGCGAGTCAGGTGCTCTCCTTGCGATCAATCTGACCCCACGCCCAACCCCGCACCGCCCCGCCTCGCTTCACCCGGCCCGGCCCCCTGTAACGCGCACTACTTGTGCGTAAACATCAGGTGGACCGCAGTGAGCGGCCGCCGCCCCGCCCCGCCCCGCCCCTGCTGTTGCAGTTGGTCCTCCGGGAGTCATTATACTTGGGCCTGCCCTACCCAAGGACCAGCTACACGCGCCGACCGATATCGCTCTATACTGCGAAAGAACAGAACAAAAGAGAAATAGAAAAGGTTTCCACGAGAAAAATTGTCAAAGACGAGAACAAGTTTAGATTTTATCAGGTGCGTGTGGGGTACATTTAGTTTTTATTTGGAATATTTAAGAAAACATTTCAAGAGTATTTATTATCTGTGCCGGCTCATCTAGCGTACAGCGGCTATAATGAAGTACCAACCTAGACGACGTTCATAGGTCGTTCAGACACTAGTTACGATAGACTAAACTTGGCTGATCAATAATTCCCTCATGGCGTGTACATGATTTACTGGCGGCCCCCTTTCTCCCCGTCCCCCGGTCGGTGGTCCGCCCCCAACAACCACACTGGCGGGCGTGCGGCCGGTCAGTGAAGGGTCGGGGGCGGCGCTGCTGTCTGCCCCAAGGGGAGGGGGCGGCGGCGGTCCAGCGACGAGGGGAAGTAGCACAGGGCGATGCAGGTGAGGGTGCAGCGCGGCGGGCGCAGGGGGGAAGGGAGGGGTCATCTTCGGCCGCCCGCCCATATTTCACTCGCAAATGGACCCGAGCGGCCGGGCCCCGCCGCCGCGCCGCTGGAGGGAGAAGATGGAGGGTTATGGGCCTTAAGAGTCGGGGATGGGAGAAGGGGGGTAGGAGCACGGGGTGCCGGAGGGGAGGGAGCGTTGAAGGCGAGGCACGCCGGTGCGGTACGGAGCAAATATGATGAATGTGTTGCCTACCTGCCCGGCGGCGCTGTGCGTGCGTCACGCGAACGGCCAGGGGCAGGCGGCGCCGCGCCACGGCGCGTCGACCCAAACCCGGACGCGAGGCACACGGCGCGGCGTCGCGGCGTGACTCGGGAAGGGGACCGCGGGGCCACTTTTCGAAGCTGATAGCGACGGCGGCGGTGTACGAGGGAAAGGAGGGAAAGGACAGCGCCGGCAGTGCAACGGACGGTCACGTCCTGTCGTCTGGATATAAGAACAATGCACTTACGACTGGCAAAAACTGTCACGATCACAAGAAATAAAATCCAAAGAAAGAAAAAGTTTTATAATCACTGTTGCTTATGTGCTCCGATCGCATGTGCTATTATTCATTCATTTTATTTTTCGACACAACAACACTGTAAAAAAAATCCATCTTAATTTTAAGAACACGTGTTTGGAAGCAATTTACAAAACAAATTTGCTCTTAAATTTAAGAACAAATGTTTTATGAAAATTAAGAACATGTTTTGAAAATTAAGAACGTTTATGAAACGACAAAAATGCTTTACTGTTCCAGCCTAACGCAAAACTGGAAAATATTTAGTTCTTGTTCCTACGGACAGATGTTCAAACCCGACTTTGTACACATTATAGTTATTTACCTTAACTTACCTGGGTGGATTCGAACCTCGGACCTTTGAGTTCGGATCCTGACGCCTTAGACCGCGCGGCTGTCGGGACATACCTGTGAAGGGAACGCTCGCACCCAACCTTATGCGGCGCTCCGTCCAGGGGCATTCCCAGAGTGCTATGTGCTTGGTCGGACGGCGTATGTTTGTTATCTCGTTTTTTTTGACATTTCGCTCTGTCATAGCTACATTTCGCTTATCTAATTTGATGGTGTTCATCCAATTCTATATTGAACACCAAAATTCTATGTCCAGTGGTCAAAAGCTGCATGACTTTTGACAAAATTGTTTTGAAAAGTCACACTTATTCTTACTTTTAATAGTAGCATTCAGAACACTTCTTAAAACTAAGAAAATCTTTTAAATTTAATAAACTTGTTATAAAATTTAATTACCCTTATCAGAATTTTCATAACCTGGTTTGCAAAATTAAGAAAACTTCTTAAATATCATAATCTGTTCTTACGTTTAAGAACAACTGAAAATGTTATTAAATTTAAGATACATTTTGGTCTTAAATTTCAGAACATTTTTTACAGTGAATGACAAAGCAGCAGAGAGTACACTTATTAGGCTTCGCGTGCGCTAGGTAAAGCGTCCTACTCGGGTTTCGGAACACATTTATTCTCTACCACCCAGCATGCGTATAGGTTTTCACCTTTGCCAAACGTCAATCGGAACCTATATTGTCCATAAGGAAAGATTGGAATATTTGGAAAAGTCCAGTCTATAGGGGTGCTGTTGACCGCGTAAACTCCCTGTAGATAGAAGTTGTCACAGTCTTAAAAATTCATTTGTGTTTTAGCCGCGATTTCAGTCCTTAATTGCCATAAATTATCAGAAAAAGAATTCGTTACAGTATAGCACTTGTATTTAATTACTTACAGGTTTCAATATACATGCGCCTTTATCGTCTGCTCTCTTATTAAACACAAGCTCGTAAAATTTAGGGATGTTCGATCTAATAGCTTGACATCCATTCCTTTTAAAAGAAAAGACAAAGTTGTTGACCTTCCATTGATTGTTTGACCGAACATCTACAATTACGTTCCCCTGTTAAAACAAAGATTTGTTGCGTAATTGTTTCTCAATTCTGCGTCTGCACTGTTAGAACCTTGTGAACACATTTCTAACGTTGCAGAGGAAACAGATCGTTCGCACACTGATAACTCTTTGCATCCGCTAGAGATGTGCTTATGCTTAATAAGAACGCATCCTTCCTAGATACAAAATTGACCTTTGTGAGTAGTCGATTTGAACCCTATCACATGGTAGCTCGTTTGAAAACTCTTTTTCCGAGAACACTGAAAATGTCATCTAATTTCCAAAGTTCTGCGTCTGAAAGGAAGTTGTGCCAACTGTTGAGTTTTCAGAGCAATTGTGAGCATGCAATGCACACTGTTTGTACAGTGTACACTGTACACTGTTGCTACAGTGTTCAATGCACACTGTTGCTACAGTGTTCAATGCACACTGTTGCTACAGTGTTCAATGCACACTGTTGAGTTGATAGTGCACTACAAACAAAAAAGTTATGGTAAGCATTAGAACTTTTTCAACTTACTATAGATTTTTGTTTTTAACTCTTGAGGCAAATTATTTGTACTGCAAAGCATCCAAATCAGTCTCAATTCTTCTGAGCCTACAAGCAAATAATTTTATGATCTACAACACTTGCAAGTGCGTCTGAAATCACGCATACACACCTTTGTGAGAGCCAATTTTATATTCTTTTTTTAAAAGTGTTTGGATGTCACTCACTTTTATTTCTTTTTACAGAATTGTCTTACCCAGCAGCTGTCATCAATAGTTTCATTCACACCCGTCACATTGCCTGTTATGAGTTGTGGCTCTTTTGGTTTATGGGGGTTGAAGTGAGAACCACGCAAGTGCCATTTCCAGGGAAGCAGGCCGTTGTCTGGTTCACACGAGTAAAAACGTTCGCCGTATACAACGTAAGGGCCCTAGAAAGAAAATGCCAAAGAGTAAGGATTTGTAAAAATGACACCATGTGAGGCCGATTGTCATTTAGCAATTCCGTCCGTTCTTTGGGGTGTCGGTTTAACAAAACAGGCTAAATTTGAAATAGTTATTGAAAAAAAATGTAGTATTTTACTCACAATCACAGAGTGCATGACTTTGCCGTGGGTGCCTTTCTGGCACATAAGTACTAGAGGCACGAGTAGGAATCGCATGTTGGATCACCGAAGTCCGTCAACGTCAAGTGACACGGTTCATGTCAGTTGGTTGCCGAGGTGCAGCGCACAGCCACCTCTATGAGACTGTGTGCTGCTTTCATTTGCGGCCAGATCCGACAGTGTCCTGCTGGCGTGCGAACGACCAACAGCAATGAAACAAACAAACAAAAACAAAAAAGCTAAAGATCGCGCTGTAAAATGCTTGTAAACTGTATTCTTCGTTCGTGTTGCAATGCTTCGATATCTCAACAAATTTGAGAGATATTTTACAATCTTACGCAACAAGAGCGAGGTAACGGTCACGCCGCAAGGAACGTGTAAAGTGGTTTCAAATTATACATGTGGCTATAAATATATAAGTAAGCTTCGTTTACAGCTGATGCCACCGACCTCGCCTGGGTGGAGTACCAGGGATGCAGAAAAAAAGCCGTAGTGGCACTTCGAGCTCACGCGATGCCCGTTCCTGCATTGTGTTCACGAACGTTTTTAGACACAACACTCTATATTATAACTTTTATTAGGCTTCGCGTGCGCTAAAGCGCAAAACGCGAAAGCCTCTAGCGCCCGGTCCAGTTATACTCGCCAAGATTTTCCCGTTCACGTACCTGCTCCCCAGCATCCCTCAGTAAAGGAGACCCTTCCGCACAAAAGAAGAAAAACAAATGGCCTGCCGGCCGGAAACGAGACGGTCCAGCTCCGAAAGCAAATTCAAAATATGGCGCTAAGGCTTGTATCTTTAAATTCAATGAGGCATGTGGTTGGTACAACTTAAGCGTGTTCACCTATGGCAACTTGAGATTACTGCCTAACCCAGCGAATGTGATTAGCTGGATGTGCTAACGCAAGCATAAGTTTGATTTCGGCGCGTTCTACCTGACCAGACGAACGGTGGTTCGAATCCCGCTTGAGTTGCAGCTAAAATATCAACACGATTCTAGAAATAATCAAAGATGGCCGCAATATAAATCGTGAAAAAGTTGGAAACTGGCATAAAAATACGCATTTTCAAATGAATACTCGAGCCCTATTCATCGACTTCTCTTTTAAAGCAAGAGACAGAGTTCTGTCAATTTTGGGCAATTCTGTATATATAACTCAAAAGCCCTTTGCACATATCCAATTGACGACTGCAGACTGTTTCGATTGCATACTTTAAACATCTACCTAGATAGAGGTCCTTGTGTCTGCGTTCGTCGGTCCATACCAAGCACGCGAAGCCCTTTTAAGCTACATTAAAAATGTGGACTTGACGGATTTTTTCCGGAACGTATATAACACACACCCTCCGCACACGGTAAATAATTTCTCCAGTTACTCTGGAGGGCGGCGGTGGCGGCTGCAGCCTAACAAAGGGCGCACCCGCCCCCTCCTCTCTCCGCGAGTCCTGCAGCGAGTGTGATGACACCCATATTTCCCCCGAGGTGGACAGGACAGCGCAGCGCAGGTGAGCGGTCCCCCGCTGCCCCTACCGCTGTTGGGCGCCCTGCCCCCCCCCCCCCCTTTCCCCTCCTGCGTGAGACTCGCCATACATTACACAAAAGAGGGAGAGCTGGACGGGAGTTGTTGTAATAAGGCAGAGGGGAAGGAGTTCATACACTACACGGTAGTTTTGTTCTCTTTCCACAAAAGGGAACCAGATGGATGATAACACTTTTTTGAAACCTTTTTTTCCTTCTTCCGAAAAAGTGTGTGTGTATGTGCGCGCGTGCGCGCGCGCGCGATGGTTTACATGGGACATAAATAGTAGATGGAGTGAGTGTGTGTCTGTGTGTGCTATCCGTATGACGCGGCAGGTTATCACCAGGAAAATAAAAAAATGAGATTTAAAAAAAAAACGTAGAAAGTGCCGCGATATTTCGGGGGATCGAACCCTAGCCACAGCAACACCATGTCCATACCAGGCAGGGAGTTTTGTTGTATGGCGCCCTTGCAACATTGGCCGTGTTCCGTGTTGTAGTGACGCTGTTCGGAGGGGCGGGGCCGCCGGGGGCGGCACGCGGAGGCACAAGGACCACCCGCGGCGCGGGCGGCGGGGGCGGCGAACAGAAACAAAACGCACCCGCCGCGCCGCCCCGGCTGTTTCATTTTCTTAAAAAGCCCCCTCTCACCGCACCGCACCCCGGCCCGGCCTGTCCGAGCAACCCCCCACCGCCTCACAACCACCCCCTCGGTGCATTCACTGCCACTACTACTACTACTACTACTACTACTACTACTACTACTACTACTACTACTACTACTACCAGTCGCTGGCCGCGACAACCACTCCTCCTTTCTCTCTCTCTCTCTCTCTCTCTCTCTCTCTCTCTCTCTCTCTCTCT
>NW_026267263.1:283609-286885 GCF_000697945.3 Frankliniella occidentalis | reverse complement strand
TCTCTCTCTCTCTCTCTCTCTCTCTCTCGCCGCTGTGGAGTAGGCCGCAGAGTGCCCATCGGGAGACCTCCCTTCCTCCCCCTCTCTCCCACCCTCACTGCTACAATCCCTTTCCCCCCCACCCACCTGATTTCAATTCCCCGCGCAGTGTTACGTAGTTTGTCTGTCCCTCTCTGTAGCACGCTCATGTATGGCACGACTTCAAAAGACACAGTGCGGGAGCAGGACAAGCCGCTTTAACGGCACGTACCACGTGTTTCTTCCGGAAAAGTTGGACGTGACGTAAATACGTCTTTGACCCCTAAACCCAAAAGAGTGGGCAAACCCGTAGCACGCCGATAAGTGCAAAGGAACACCTGGTCCACCTCACCTCACTTACAGATATGAAAGTGGGAGATACACAAATTTTTCATTAACTTACCAGTGGGTTTGAGAAGGTTGTAATCCTTTGTCCAACAGGACAAATAAGTTTGAGAGAGGGGGGGGGGGGAGCTGTCTTACACCAGCAAATCTGGCTGTCTTGTGTGGTTGTGTTTGTTTGCCAGTCGACAAACATTGACCCCCCACAAGCGCTTATTTGCCAGAATTTAGTTGATTAATTTTTAGCCGTAGTGCTGTGTCATACCACCTGCTTTGCCCAGATGTCCCATACCAGCAGCAGCCACCTGTTCAAATGTATCACTTCTAGTATTTAAGGCCCTGATTTCTGCCGGTATAAGATCAGTCGTTACCTGAGAAACTCCACAAGCACTACTTCAAGATGGCCCGTCTCCTTGTGTGTCTCGCCCTCGCCCTCTTCACCGCCGTTGTAAGTTTTACACGAAACGAACAAGTAATAAGCCCAGCAAGCGCGTTGTTTTAGACTCGTACTCATTCTCACTGATTATTTCTCTTTACAGGTTGCGGCTGAGGTAAGTATGAGCGACTGAACCAGAAGCTCGCAGTTCCAATAGTGTTCTGTTGATGTCCTCCTAATACTGGCTGTTCTCTGTGCAGTACATTTACTCCGACGACCAGATCGACGAGATCAACGAACGCCTGGCCCAATGCCTTCGCCAGGTGCCCGCTTTTGGTGACTTCAACCGCCCAAGCGACACCTGCCGCTTTGAGGGCATCGATGCTTTGTATGATGGTGCAACCAAGGAGGAGGTCACCAAGCCAATCGTCGATTGCCTCAAGAAGAGGGGAGTGAAGGCCACCATTGCTCCGAGCGCCCAGGCTTGCCTTGTCAAGGCACTCGCCGCAGACCTTTAAGTCTCTTCAAAGTGAAAAACAGCAATTGGGAAGTAGTTATAGCTACTCTTCACTCTATATCATACATGATATTTGCAGGATATTAAACTGATAGAATTTACAAGATAGCTGCATTTTGCTGTACTCTCTTCTCAATCAAATCTGCATTTTTCAGCACAAAAAATAAAAACTAAAACATCACAACCCATTGATTGTGCTACGGAAGGAAAAGGGGGGGGGGGCAGCGGTGGTTTGGTGTCTCCGAACCTCTCGCTGTATTAGCGACGTCATCAACACTAAAAGCCAGGGGTGATCCTGACCCGGGCTCATCAGTGCAAAGGGCCAGAGCACCCCAACGGGAGAGTGTACCCCTAGCCGCTCTAGCACGGGACGCAATCTCGTGGTAATTCTTGTTATTATTGTTAGTACTAAAATATACGAGAAAAAAATTATAATGCTACGGTTATTGTGGCCATTCGGGGCAAGCAGGGGGTCCGCGATTCAAATAGCAAAGGTCGAGCAGGCCGAGGCGTGTGCGGAGATTTTATGCAGCCAGCCCCATTTCTCTGTCTCTACTGCGCCTGTCTGTCTGTCTGTCTGTCCGACTGTCTGTCGGTCTCTTTACGCTGGACGCAGGGTGAGCGCCGCGGGATAAAGGGGTATGAAAGGGTGCGGGATGCTGCGGGGTCCTGGTCCATGATGCTGTCAGCCAAACACACCCCGACGTGCTAATTTGGCATTTAGAATTCCGTTTGAGCTTCGCACCGCACATGTGTGTGTGTGTGTGTGAGTGTGTGTGATGGGAGCGGGTGCTCACTGCGTAGTGCCACCACGCATGGTGCTCCTGACCGCTGCCCGTGGTGGTGCGAGTAGTGTCGGCCGTGGTGGAGTTATACCAGTCATACACTGCTCAAAGACAGTCGCATAGACACACGTCGCGCGTCTATATTGGTACGTATGCGACCCTTTCCTCATTTAGAATTTTTTTCTTGCCTGGAAGCTACACTGAAAACAAAGTTGTGCAACTGGCATACACATGGTAGCGTTCAACTCTATGTTGCCCACTCTTAGGCGTGTTGGACTAGAAATTTAAATTCGTAAAAGTGTTCAACAAGTAAATGATGTATTTCAACACTTTAAAGTGTCCAAAGCCTAATGGCTAGCCATCAAGTTGAACACAACGAAATATTCAACTTTACAACTAAACACTTTTTAGTATTCAAATTCCATTGTCCCGTCAAACACTTAAAAGTTTGCAACGTATTGTTGAACACTTGCACGTATATTGCACACCTTATTTTCCTCCGCACAAGAAATACGGTAGTGTAAGAGATTCAATTTTTATATCACGAGGCTTTGTGACCTTTTCGAAGGCGCCGGCCGGCCGGGCTGCAGGTGAGGAGAGGCAAACACCACTTTATCAGCTGTTTGCCAAGGGCCGCCCCCCCCCCCCTCCGGTCTCTCTTACCGCCATGGATATGTTTGCCCAATCAATCGATCAACCTTTTTTATCGGGCCACATGGGGCATATGGATGGAGTCGGGGCGTCCGCCGCCGACGTCCTGCTCACACCGAAAAGAACCACCTGAACGCCCTTTTCACATACTTTGCAAAAAAGGTTCCGCGATGGAAACAAGAAAATTTTCCAAGCCAAAGATAAGCGAAGTGCACCACACATTCAAGTAAGTCGAGGGAGCACAGGTATCGAAACCTTCTTCTTCAACAACCGAGAACTCACTGTCGTAAATTTTGGACCACGCAGTCGCTTAGATTTCCTACGATATTTTGACTTCTGTAAAGGACAAAAAAGAAAAAAAAAACAATAAAGAAGCATTTTTTTTAGAGCATATTGAAATAGAAAGCGTTGTGCACATTACTTGCTTCTCCAAGCGTTAGAGGTTATAGAGGTGCTGGCACTTGTATTTTCCTGCTTGCTCGCTGCACCAGGGCCCTTGCAACAATTTACTTTCCCGATTCTCTCCGATGCAGACATTCCACAGATCCAGCGGTTAATTTTTGGCCCACGGCCCCGCCCGCGTCCCC
>NW_026267263.1:280176-282989 GCF_000697945.3 Frankliniella occidentalis | reverse complement strand
GAGAGCAGCTGGGGGCGAAAGGGGAAAAGGGGGCTGTAAAGACTAATAGCATATTTCTCTCACACGCACACTAGCGCAAAAAAATTAGGCTAGCGCTGCTGCTGCCGCGGTGCTGCTGGGCCCGGCCGTGGGCCGCGGGGGCACCGCTGCTTAATCACTGACTGCGCGGACGCGTTAAAGCGCCCCGCTCGTTAATCAACGTTAGCGGTCAGGTCAGCTCGACGGTGAAATTATCGTGTGCGAGTTGCGAGTTCTTGTGTGCGTACTACAAGTACCACTGCTGCTGGGTGCTTCTTGTGGAGGGGTGGAGGAAGGGGCACCCAGGGGTGCTTTACTCGGGCGGCAACGTTGGTAGTACCTAGCCGAGAATAGTAAAATTACTGATGCTTTAGTCATTTTCGCAATGTGTTATTTATGTTGTTATTTTCGTATGAGCATGTGTGGATACAGAGTTCATGAAACACAAGCGTGAGAAGCACGCTCGCTTTTAACTCTGTATCCACCTTAAACAGTGTGTGCTATGTGCATTTTTGGTATCTATGCATCCGCGTCGCTGTTCGAAAATTTTTAGGGGGATGAAATAACAACTATAAAATTCAGTGATTATGCTGAGCGGCAAGGCAAGGGTGTGCGAGCGGGTTTGTCTTCCGGAACATGGCGCCTCGAAAAGGGGGTTGTTGCAATCATTGTGTTCGTTTTCAGAGGGGGCGGGCGGAGGGGCTTAGGGTGGTGCGCCCCTGGTATCGCACCGGCAAATGCGGGGAGGGGGCGGTGGTCGCGGTGGTGGTCAAGAGAGCCCAGCAGAGGGGTGGGGGGAGCTACGGGGGTCGGCGGGGGTTGTCCCGGGGGGAACGTGCAGTGCCCGCCCCACCCCATCCCCGCCCTACCCCGCGCCCCGCCCGGCCGTGGAGGCTCTAATGAACTCCCAGAAGGAATGCGGTGGGCTCGTCTGTATCTGTCCTTGTCGCTCCAGAGGGGCTGCGGGGGCGCGCGTCCGTCGTGCTCGCACAGTGTCCGAGGCACCGTGTCTAGGAATGCTGTCCGGCGACCATAGTTTTCCCGCTTTGACGCAAGCAGCGCGAGTCAGGAAACCACCCTCCCCACCGTCGTCTTTCGACCCCGTACATTGTGATAAAAACGTTCAGCATCAGCAATTATCAAGTCCCTTGTCCCTTGTCAGTCAGAGCCTCATATTGGGCCTATTTAGGCCCTCGGAATGTATCTCTCGATCCAAATCGATCACGTTTGGGAGGCTCCCTTTGGCATCACCTCAAAGTGAGACACCGACCTCATGCCCTCTTCCTTCTAAACATACTGTGTGGGTGGTAGGGTAACCAACAACTACTGGTTTTGGCCGTTTCTCTTAAAAATTGGCGTGCCTTTTTTTCTCCCTGTTTTTTAAGGCTTCCCGCTTCTTCCTTATTTCCTTATACAGCGCCCAACGCGACGGCCCACCCTTTATCTCCCTAGGCCCCTGCGGATGAAGAGGAGGCAGTCTGTCTCTGTCTCGTCGCGGGGCGGGGAGGGGCGGGGCGGCGTGCGGCGGGGCGGGGCGGGGCCAGCCGCAGGTGGCACGACTGGGCGGGCGTTAGTGCAATTACTGGTGGCGGGCTCCTCCAGAGCAGAGAGAGAGAGAGAGAGAGAGAGAGAGAGAGAGGGAGAGAGCGAGAATGGGGAAGGAGAGAGACAGAGGGGCAAAGAATGCGCGCGGAATGGAAATACGCCAGCGAGAAACAGAGAAAAGCGACCAGACGGCGATATTTCCAACCCTTCCAAAGTGACAGCTTGTGCGCCCGGCCATCAGGAGTGCAGCAGAAAGTGCACTTCCCTCTCTCTACCGCGAGCGGCTCACTCACCCGCGAGAGAGAGCCGCGGGGTCGCGGGACGCAGAGCGCACCCTGGCGGCGCCTCCCCGCAGCACTGAGTGCCCGCGCTGCCGGGGCGCACTCGGCCCGACCCGCAGCAGCACGAGAAAGTAGCGCAAGAAGGATGTGGATGGAGTGCTACGGCGGCTGCACTCACGATTGTGTCCGATTGACTGTGGCTGTGATGTTTTTTATGGTTGTTATTTTATTATTGATTTGTTTTATTGCACATTTTTTATTTCAACCAAAACTAAATAGTGTGGATAATATAACGGACCAGAATTCGAATTTTTGCACATTGATTGGAGCTCCGTTCACAGCGTAAAATGTCCTTGTAAATTTACAACACGCTCGTTGTTAATTTTACATTACAAAAAAAATGTTGTAAATTGCTAACAGCCCACTCTTGCTTGATCAATTTGCAGCCCTTCGTAGTGCTAGTATATTTACAATTTCAAATTGTAATTTTACGACACACAATCATCGCGAAAAAAATTCCCGCAAAACCGGCCCATACGACTATATTTTTCACAGGGTTCAAAAACAAGAGCACAATAACACAACCACGGCTCAAACTCGCTCTCGCGGTCGGAATAACGGTGGAACCGCGAGTGTTATTGACTCTGTGTGCTGTGTGCGCTGCAGGTGTACATGACTCCGGACGGCCAATATTTAGCGGATCGCGGTGTGCGCTGCGCAGCCCGGCGGAGCTACCGCACCGACCAGGGGCTGGCTGGACGGCAAACGATTCGTGGAAGTGGCCAGCCCGGCCCCGGCGGCGTGGAGGGCGCGGGGCAGCAGGGCCGCATTGCTGAGTAGATTGCACGGGACCGACCCCCTCAGCCCCTCCCCCCAAAAAAATTAGGCTAGCGCTGCTGCTGCCGCGGTGCTGCTGGGCCCGGCCGTGGGCCGCGGGGGCACCGCTGCTTAATCACTGACTGCGCGGAC
>NW_026267263.1:276544-280126 GCF_000697945.3 Frankliniella occidentalis | reverse complement strand
CAGGCCCTCTTGGTTGCTCAGCCACGCCACGGGGGCCACATTGGTGCCCACTGTCATTTCGACCGTGTTCCGCCGCCCAACAAGCAATCCTTTACTTGCCTTTCCCTTTACTTCTTTCCCTTTGGCCTTGTCGCGCGTCCCCATTTTTAGACAAATGCAAAAAAAAAAAGTAGAAAATAGAAAGATTATGTCATCGTCGCTAAATATAAATAAGACATGTAAGTTTCTTTCTTCTCTCGTCTTCCTGTCCCCAGTCCCCTCCTGCTCCTCCCCAACCCCACACCCCCAACGCCAAAAGAAAAATTAGGAAGGCGAGTCGAGTCGCCCCAGATAAAAAGAAAACGGAACATGTATGAGAGAAACATGTGGCATGTGTCATACCTGGTTGAGGATAATTGGAGACGGGAGTGTGTCGAGACGTCATAACTTATGGGAAGCAGCGACTCGTCGGGGACCGCCGCCCCCCACCGTCAGGGGGTAGAGGCAGCGAGCTCGACGCGGAGAAATCACAGGCAGCAACGGCAACCCTGGAAAAAGATGTATTAGGATTAAAAAATGTACAATATAATACAATTACCTCACTAGGTCCACCTCTGACTTGTTCAAGCTTTTCGTACAAATACGTCTAGCTCTACGAATTGTGCAAAATTATCCTATCCCATTTAAAGTGTTGATATATGTGCCACCGCATGCCCCCCCCCCTCTCACCCCCTTTTACACACACACATAGGCGAGGGCGGGAGACTTGGCCAAAAGTCACGTCCAAACTAATTTAACCAAGCCTCGCATGATTAATCGGCTCGGAGTCAACAGATGCCGGGAGACACACACAAGGGGAAGGGGAGAGGAGGGGGGGGGGCTCACAACCTCACACTGCTGCGCCGTGGTGCCACACAAACGTCACACAAAGTGTCACACAGCATACGAAGTGGGTGCTCTCTCTCCCTCACACACACACACACTTTCTCCCCCCCCCCTCTCTCTCTCTCTCTCTCTCTCTCTCTCTCTCTCTCGAGCAACACAAAGTACAAGGTGTGTGTTAAAAATTTTGTGTGATGCTTGCTGCTCCCTGACCCCTAGGTCCCATGGGCCTTCCTCCAGGGCCTCAGGGAAATTTGTTTTATACGTTCGATACCATAGTGTGGATGTGAACGGCAGGTCACTAGGGCAGACCCCTCCCCTCCACCTCCCACCTGCGCCGCACAGGAGTCAACATCAGCACCGGGCGAGCCGCGACTTTACAATCATCATTACGCATTGAATTATCTCCCCCCAGTGGCGCTCCTCGACGGTTAAGAAGCAATAAAAGTAACTGCCCATGGTGGTCTCCTTACTACCAGGGAAGTAAAGGTGAAATACCAAGCCCCCCCTCGGAATGTATCTCTCGATCCAAATCGATCACTCCCCCCCCCCCTCTCTCTGTCCCTCTCTGTCCCTCTCCCCCCTCTCTCTCTCTTTCTCTAACTCTCTCCTCCTTGCGACAACTGTGCGGGCAGCTACCTTCCGGTCGACTATCTCTGTTCGCTCGCAGCTCATTACCGGCCCAGATAGTACTCCACTCCACTCCCCACGCGTCCTCCTGGCTGGCCGAGCGGGCCGTGCGCTTCCTCTGCCGCTCGCGAGGCCAGTGCGGTTCGCGCGACGGCTCCGTAAATCACCCCTAATTTTCCTTTTACTTCCCGCCGCCGTCGTCGTCGTAAAGAAAATGAAAATGGTCGAGGTGAGAGAGAGGCGTGCGCGCGCGCCCGGCCCCGTCGGACTGTAACGTGTGGCAATGCTACGGCGCGGCCGGGCGCGGCAGAGTTGCGCGGGGTTTGCCGTCTATCCGGAATCATGCCACCTTACGAATGGAGCAAGTACGCAAACCCGAACACTGCTGCAGTCGTAGCCCAGACACACGGTACAGGGCTTGGGGGAAAAGGTGGGGGGGGGGGCAGGCACTGGCATAGTCTGACGGACTAGTCTTATCACCACAATGTAGTAAGCTGCCTGTGTTATTCGCCTGTGCTGGCTGACATGTTAGTTTTAATGTGAAATAAAAAGGAGAAACTATTCAAATTAAAGTTACTTTAAAGTACAAAATGTTATTCACCCTAATACCCACCCACCCTTGTTCAATGATGAATTTTGTTCTGTGTATACTGTAGAGTGCATTGCCTCGGTGGCTTCCTCCGCCGCCAGCAGCAGCAGACGAGGTAGGTACGCACAAAGTCTTGCGACGACGCTATGCGGGATGGAAGCCTTCCAGCATGGAGCGAAACTGGGCACTGCGGCGCACTACTACGGGCAGGGCCCGGGCAGGGCAGCACTCACGGAGATTGAGACTTGGTGGTGGTGGCCGCGGCCGAGGATGGCGAGGAGCGGAGCGGACTAGCGAGGTTTGCACGACGGGTTTCCATTTCGTTGCTCACTCCCTCCCCCCACCTCCCTCCTCTTCATACTACCCACTGCCGACATGGATGAAAGTCGACGACGGCCGCAAAACGGAGTAATGACCCACATCATCATAAGAAATCTGCTAAAAGTGACGGTAAGAGAGGGCGAGCGGGGGTGGGGCGGAGAGAGAGAGAGAGTCTGGCTGGCTCTGGCGCAACGTAGCAGGGTATGATAGCAGTAGCTAAGACCAGGGACCGCGCGGCACCGCGTGTGAGGCGTGCTGTAGACGCAGCGCGGGGAGGGAATTTCGCAGAGATGAGCGATTTAATTAAACAAGTTATATCACAGTTTTCCGAAACAATTAGTTTTTAGCGGCTGCAGCAGCACGGTCCCGACTGAGTCTTTCTCACTCGCTGCTGAGCGGAGCGCTGAAGTGACGTCGACGCCAGGCCTTAGCCCTTCGCGAGGCCCAGCAGCGCCCACTTCCTTCTGCACATCCCCAAATTCAAGACGTCGTCGTCGGCACGCGCGCGCATGGTCCGAACCTGCCGCGGCGTCGGGCGAAACGTTTTCCCGACGTCGATGTGACGTCTGAATGAGCAGGACGGAGGGGAAGCTGAATGTGGCGTGGCGGAGCGTGGCGGGGCGTATCTCAGCCCCTCACACAAGCAGCCGGTAGTCAGGAAGGAAAGGAGGAAGGGAAAGAGAGAGAGAGAGAGAGAGAGAGAGAGAGAGAGAGAGAGAGAGAGAGAGAGAGAGAGAGAGAGAGAGCACCCCGTGCATCACATCGCTCGCGCCCGTGCCGCGGGAGGAAGAAAGATAATAATAAAAATCTGTTTCGTCGCGAACAGACACGCCAGTCCCCTCCTATCTTCATCTCCCACTCTTCCCCTCCGCGCACTCTCTCGCTCTCCTTGTCCTCCTTCGCGCCGCCAAAATATGAACCCCTCCGCTGCCGCCGCACCGCCGCCACTCCCCCGCCGTTGGGGGGAGGACATAATTTTCGCCAAGTCCTGTCGTGATTTCCACACTTCCCCTGCTCTCATTTCCTTTTCATTTCCGCAGAGAGCAACTCGCACACCCACGCGCGCGACTGAAACCTGGCGCCGGCGCCGCTTCTTTCCTCCGAGGGAAGGACACCTGGGATCCGGGGGAAGGAGAGAGAGAGGGAAAGTGAGAGAGAGAGAGCGGAAGAGAGAGAGAGAG
>NW_026267263.1:274395-275964 GCF_000697945.3 Frankliniella occidentalis | reverse complement strand
GTGGCGGGGCGTGGCGGGGCGTGGCGGGGCGTGGCGGGGCCAGGAAGGGGTGCGCGCGTCAAGTGGCTGGTCACGGGTGGAGCTCGGGCCGCTATAAATCCAGTGGCGTAGTGCCGCAGCATAAGAGAGCGGGATGCGAAAGTATGTGTGTCGTGTCGTAAATGATACCCCCTCTCCACTCCCCTAAAGTTCAGCATGTGCAAAGCTTCCGTAGCGCCTGACGGGTAGGCAACATCTCGCCTGCAGTGCATGCGTGTACAGCGGTGTGGCCTACCCTGAGGCTCGCAGGCGCTGAGCTCCCGTAATATTCGCCAAATGAATCTGAGTGAGAATGAGAACGCACGCACCCTGAAATCGCTTTACTAAATTTTTGCGATTCCCACGTTAAAGGGCATGATAACCCCCCAAAAATGTGATTAAAGTATCACATTGAAGTCATCACAAAAACTGTGATAAAAACTTATTTAATAATTTTTGTGATGATTTTATCACGATAATGTGATACTTTTATCACATTTTTGAGGGTTACCATGCCCTTTAGCGTGGGAATCGCAAAACACCAGTTATCGCATGGTTTTATGTTAAAAGTATCGCAAAACCAGCCTCAGTGCATACTTTGTGGACGATTCCTTGGACGGTGGCGCAATACTAATATTACTAATCCCCAAGTGGCCCGCGGCTGCTCAGCCATCAAACAACGGCGGGGGATGGGAACAACTGCACGCCAGATAAACAGCCAAAACGACTCTCTCGTAACGATACCTTATTCGCACACTAAACCGCACAGCGCTGGCGGGAATAATTAAAGGGGTTTTAGGCCCCTTTGGAATGGGGCGGCCGAGCTATGCCGCGGGGTTGGGGCAGCGCAGCAGCAGCAACCGGCATATGCAACGTAGAATAAATCTGAGAGCACTTGAAATGAGATAGAGGGGCGAATGGGTGGCGGGGCGGCGGGGCGGCGCTGTGCGGCGGAGAGGCGGGGGCAAAGCCCAAATAAATCACACCTGCCTCCCCCGTGCACCTGTCACTTGGCGCCGCCCATACCCCGCCAGCCCGTTTTCGGCTTATCGCTAAGCGCGCGGAGCACGCGGGCACCATACGAGGACCATACCATCCACACCAACCTCAACCTCCAAACAGTATTCTGCGATTTTTCGCAACGATTTCGCCGTTGAGCGAGAAGGAAGTCAGCGGAGTCAGCGGCCACTTTTCACTCACAGGTCTCCGCGGGCCCCCTTCACGAATACGAACCCGGTACTACACATTGCGAGAGGGGGGTCCGAGCCGAGTACCCTCCCACACCCCTGCACCTGCCCCACCTTCCCCCGTGTACGGCGCGACGCGCTGAACTCGGCTGAAACACACACCTTTCGCCCTCCATGCCCTCCGCCCGCCGCCCCGCCTGAATGCCCCTCGACAAAAGACGACCCTGCGCGACGCATCACTGTTTGGGTAACACACCGTGTGTACACACACGGCCAGGCATTGTCTTCGCTAAAACTGCGGAGGGGCGTGGCGTCGCAGGGGGCTCTGTGTGTGTGTTTGCGAGGGAGAGAGGGAGGGAGAGAG
>NW_026267263.1:274032-274345 GCF_000697945.3 Frankliniella occidentalis | reverse complement strand
GGGGGTTAGAGTTTTGTTGCTCCAAACAGACGGCCAGTGAGCGTATATTCCATAATCTTGTTTCGGGCAGCGGGGGGGAGGGGGGGAGCCACCGTGTAAGATTTTGTTGGCAGGGTAGTACAGTTGTCGGCTGGTGTGAAATAGAAATCACCTGGGCGCATCACTGATTCGGAGTTGGCGTGCGGAGGGGCGAGAGAGTTTTGGGAAGGGAGGGGTGGGGGCAAGGGGGGATGGGAGTGGAAGGGATGAGCAGGGGGTAGGAGTGGTAGGAGCGGGAGTGGAAGGGGAGTGGAGGGGGCGGAGGGAACGCCCT
>NW_026267263.1:270172-273982 GCF_000697945.3 Frankliniella occidentalis | reverse complement strand
CCTCCTCCCCCATCATCCCCCTCCCTCAGTCATCGCGAGGGAGGAGGCCGAACAAATGTTCGTAAAGGATACAGAGCCCCCCTGCAGGGAGGAGGAGGAGGAGGAAGAGAAGGAGGGCGTCGTAGAGGTCATATACCATAAGTCCGCGACCTCCGTCGTCCCGGACGCCGCCGATACGAAGATCGCCGACGTGGCCGGCCGCTGTGTTTCCCGGTGTCTCATAATGGAATCACCCCCCGAGGGAGCGCCGCTGTTTGCTCATATCGTCGATAAGGATCCGATGTGCCGATAATGCATGCGGTGCGAGGACACCCCGCGGCCCCGCCGGGGTCCCTTCCCTCCAGCCCGGGGCCCCCCCACCACGCCGGCCGGGTACTTTGCATCTCATCGCCGAGGGGCGAAAATTAGCCGTTATGCACGCGAGAACAAACACGTGCTGCGCTGATACCCGCCAGAGGCCTGTGATTAGGGGTGTATTTTGCTCTCCATGTCCCTACTTTTTTAAAATTAAAATTTCTTTTCAAAATTATTTTTCTATTATCTTGATAGTCTCTGTGCACTGTTTACATAATTAGAACTTGACGAAGAATTCGTAGTGAAGAAAGTTATTACCAGAAAACATTGTTTGAGGGGGATCGAAATTCTTCTCTGTTGTCAAAAATTATTGATTAACTGTACAATTATTGGGACTGGTTCACTGCTACTTCAAACTAAGAGTTTAGACTACGAGGATTTTTTTGGTGATGCAACAATTGCTACGTATCAAGAAAATGTGGAAAATCGCAACCCACAATTGTATCAGTGCTGAGCAGGGGGCCCTTGCACTATACTTGTGACCCTTTCGGGTGACCTTTTAACGGGAGACAATAAGAAGGAACGGGAGACGATACGCGGCGAATAGGAGGAGCGGGCGTCTCGGCCGGGAGGGGCTGATCAGGCGACACGTGTCGGCCTAATCCTCCTCCCAGGTGCGACGCACGTCCGCGCGCGCACACACAGACACACACACACACACAGCTCACTCACGTGTCACGGCGCGCAGCCCAGCCACGTGTCATCGAGCGAGACAGTTTAATTGGCTGAGCGGCACACGGCGACACCCTCGCTGCTGCTTCCTCACACCTCACGGAGCACGACATCCTTCCTCCTGCTGCTGCTCCCGTTAAGCTCCCCCCGTCGCGCCGTATATACAGCTGACCTGCCCCAATGAAGGCGGGATCAAATATCACAAAAAATGTTATTTAGAAACAATAAAAAAAACTAGCGCGTGTTTTTAAAAATATTTGTTTTAAGTTGTTCTTATTTTTTTCTCTCTTGCACAATACCAAACAAAACAAAATACAATAATTTCTTTAAAAAATGCAAAAATCAGGAACTTAGTGTGGATTCAGAGTTCACGAAACGCAAGCGTTACTTCCACGCCAGGCGTGATTTTCACGCTTCGAGCTTCACGCAGCCAATCAGGGATCGACTTTCATCACGCTGGGCGTGAAAATCACGCTTTGCGTGAGAATCCCGCTCGCTTTTAGGGAACTCTGAATCCACCTTTATGTGTGGTCGTGACTGTCTTACCAAACAAAAGTACAACAAGCCAGTGCGACTGGGTGTTTACTTTTACTAAATTTATTTCGATACACGACAGGCGAAAAAAATGTCGCGGCAATAAGTGGTTTGGAACAGAGCGCGGGGGACACGTCGTCTATATGTGTGGCGGGGGGCGCCCCCCTCTCACGCCTCCCAATCAATCAGTGGAGAGCTCGGCGGAGAGGAGAGGTCGAGACGGCGGCGTCACGTTGGTCACGTCCGGCCGCACACATCAGCGTCATCTTTTTACTGCCGAGGTGCAGCAGCAGCAGCAGCAGCAGCAGCAGAGGGCTGCGGGCGGCGCGCGGTGGACGGTGGACGGCGCGGGTCATGCAACCTGGGTTGTCTGCAGCACGCTCCCTCGTGGGTCACACACAAAAAAAAATCGTACCTTTGATTACACGGATATTCCGTTTAAATTTGGACGAGGGGGAATTTTGAGTTGAGGTATTTATGCTTAAACCAGAGAAAATTTTACGTTGATTGAAAAAAATTTCCGTTAATTCATATTCAAAATTCCCTTTGTTTGATCAACGGCATTTCCGTGAAATCAAAGGTACGTTTTTCTGGGAGTATAAAAAAGCATTACATCCGAGGCTGTGTCGTATACGGAAACGGCGAGTGCCAAACACGCTCCGTATGCCTATCTATGTGGGCCGCATGGCCGCATCATGTCATTCGCACCCCGTACTTTGCCGCGCTCACGGCAACTCTAGCAACTTTGGCTCCGCAAGAGCAGCAACGGCAGATCTCGGGCGCAATTTTTCTGCCGAAACGGCTTTTGTATTGACAGAATACACATCGAGATACCCAATCAGAGACGGGGGGGGACCCTTCTGGTCGCGGTCATGGCCCTCTGCAGAGGTGCGGCCCAGCAGATGCCGCGCCCGCCTCGCCTCGGGATGGGAAATATATGTCAATGTATCGTATCGATGTATCGATACGTGGTCGCACGGTCCAATGGGAAAACAGTCAGCACAAACACAACACACGTACACACACCCAGACGCACGCACACACGCACACACACACACACACAGACGCACGCACACACCTGCGCCGCCGTCTAAATCTCTCATATCTGCAGCAGTGCCGTGGCCCGTGGGGTCGTTAACCTATTTGAACGCGACGGGGCGCCGCGGCGCCCCCCGGCCCCGCAGGGCGTCGGAAAACGGCGCTGAGCTGAACCCCGTGATATTTAAATGGCACGCCGGCCCTGCTCGGCGCCCCCGTGCCCCGCCGAGGCCTTCTCCCCGTCCCCCCTCCTCCAGGTATTCTCACGGGGCCTTCCCATTCTGTGCTATGCTGAGACTCGACCGTCACCCGACAGCCTCGCGGGCCGCGCGGCCACGGGACTCCCGCTACATATATTTCTGTAATATAAACGCCAAACTCACGTCCAGAACTAAGTCATATTCCTGGCGGACGAAAACACGGCTCGTAAAAAAAATGGGTTGTCCTATCCGCCCCGGCCCGCCCTCCAGTGGCGGTGGGCTTTCGCCGTCGAGGCAGCAGAGAGAGGCACACGGATGTTGTCGTCTGCGAGGCTCGCCCCCTCCCTCCCTCTCATATTTTTAATGCCGACCCGTCGCATTTATACATATATTTTTTATTATTTTACAGGATCTTCTTCAACCGCCGGCGGCAGCGCTGATCGTTAAAGCGTTAATGATACCTTCCACGCCGTGGGTGTGCGTCGTGCGTGCGTGTGTGAGTGTGTGTGTGTGTGAGAGAGAGAGAGTGCGTAAGGCAGGCGGAGCAACATGGTTTGCAAAAAAAACGAAGAAAAATTGTGTGCGTGCACAGAGGGAATGCCCAAGTTTTTTTAAATCAAATGGTGAGGTTTTTTGAAATGTAAGTTAACTGCAATAAACTGTTAGCATTGCAAAAATTATATTGCGACAAATGAGAGGCCTCGGACCTCGACAAAGGTGAACATTTTTGCCAGTTTATTATGTTGAACGCGCCACCTGCAATTATTTCGCATCCCGAGCGGGTCCACCGCCCGGTGTGTATAGGGGGCTCGGCACACGCACGCACAGCTGCCCGGCTCGGCTGGTCGGGAGAGCCCGTCGCAGGTGGCAGCTCTGCGAGGCGCGGGTCCCATTTGTGGTTGTGTCCATTAAATGGCTGTTCCCGTTCTAATTGATTGCTTTCGGAAAGCCAGGGAAAGCTTGGATGCGTACAGCGAATAGCCGCCGCCGGCGTGCGATGGAGCTGTTTAAA
>NW_026267263.1:266241-270122 GCF_000697945.3 Frankliniella occidentalis | reverse complement strand
GGGGGGGCATGGACGCAAGGTTCAGGTTCATAGCGGCGGATCCCAAATAACACCCGGCTGGCAGCGGGCCCGGGAGGGCCGAGCTCTCCTCCTGCCCTTGTTGCTTTATTGTTTGTTCCAGAGCGGGCCGTTGTGTTCTGTGCAAAGGGAGAGAAGGGGGCTCTGCTTTCGGGTATTACTTCGGGCGACAGGCCGTCGTTGTCATTGTATTGCCGCCGCATGCCGGGGACGGTCCGGCCAGCAGCATGGGGAAAGAAGCAAGGATTACAGAGAGGGTGGAGTGGAGGGGGGAGAGTCGCAGCGGTGGCCATTGCCTGCTCGGGCCCTGCCTGCGCCCCTTGCTCTCCCGCCTGTCTGGAGAGCGGAGCAGCGGAGCGCCCTGTGATGATGTATGTTAACTTCGCGTGCTCACTGGCCACCAACAGCACCGCCAGATACTCTCCTATCCCCTCTCCCCCCTACAATACACCTGTGACAGACTAATTGGCTTTCTTCTTTTCTTTCTGAACTCCACGACGGTGCTTTCTCCCTTTTTCTCCCTTCAATGACTCTGAAATATAGGTTGGAAAGAAGAGCGAGCAGGGGAGAGGGGATACAGGGGGTAGTTGTGGCACCCCTGCAGCAAACTTTGTCCCCTCTCCCACCAAACACCACGGCCTTCTGGCCTTGTGTTTCATTTTCGGGACGTTTTCGCGACAAGGATCATTCATTTGTCATGCCCCCCCCCCCTCTCTCTTTCTCTCGTCGAAGCGACTCAGGGCTCAAGGGTCGCCTGCTTTGCCTTTTCATTTATTATTTTAATACTTCTAATTTTTTTGCGCAGGAGTTCCTCTTTTTAGCCCGTCATATTTCCCCCCTTGCTCCTTTGAAAACTTTTATTTCCTGTAAAGTGTTTTTTACCCTATTTTATATTAGTCTTATTCGCAGATTTCACACACAGCACATCCCGTACTTCCCCCTTCTGAAAATGTTTGCAGTGTGTGAATACGGCAGCGGGCGCACAGCGCGGCCGCCCCCTCCCCTCCCCTTTGCAATGAAATCATTAGACCACCGTTGCCCACCTGCCGTCCCGCCCCGGCCGCAGCCATAGACGGCCCCCCTAACAGCAATGGCACTGCACGTTTATGGCCCAGTTGTTTCACTTGTTCGCAGTGCTCTTTTTAATTGGGCTCTTCTACTCCAGTAAGACTCTCTGCCCCCCCCCCCCTCCACCCCAATCTTGCCCTCTCCTTATTATCATGCCGAATCTGAATATCCGCGGGACGGCGGTGGCGGGCCGGGGCCTCCGGCTCACCGCAAGGAGGAGGAAATGAGGGCCGAGATTGTTATTTGGAGATCACGTTTGCTCAGCCTGTTACGCGGTCCCCAAGGGGCGGCCCGCCCGGGCATCCGGACGATAACGACGACGGCCAGCAGCGGTGGACAGCGAGTCCATTCAAGGGGACGGGAGAAATATAAGAACCGCAAGAAAAGTAAATGGAAATGGAAAGATGGAACTAGAAAACGAGGGTAAAATGATTGCAATTTGTCAAAGCGTCGAGAAATTGTGGAACAAAATTTAAGACCGATGACATTCTGACTCCTTGAACTAAAGGTAGTGTTGGTTTGACAAATTGGTCCCACGACTGAGTTCATGGATTTTCCGCAAAATTATTTCGTTGAGAATAGGGTAACAAAAATTTAGTTACGGAGAAGACTATTACTGAAGTGGGAATGTTTTAATACTTAAAGGTGTCTCACACATTACTAAGTAGAAAACCTAACACCTACTTCCTGAGGATCGCCCAGAAAGTACATTCGTTTTCAGAATCTTACGGCAAACAACAGTAGCTCCGCGCCTGCAAGGCTCGGGGTAGGCCACCCCGCAGTACACGCATGCACAATTGGCAAGACGTTGCCTACCTGCCAGGCGCTATGAGAGCTTGCATAGGCTGGCTGAACTTGGCAGTTTCGCGTTCGTAACGGCGAATGACGGACGCACTTTCTAGAAGATCCCTGTTAGCATTTCAGAAATGGTCGGTTCGTTATAGAATCCGGTTATAATTGTTGGTACTATGTTACGAACTCCTACCTAAACGTTACATTTACAACACCTGCTGAGTATTTTTTTTATTTTATATTTTTTACAAGCGAGTAGAAGTTGAGAGAGGCTTCGGGCGCGTCAATAGTTGGCTGCCAGCCAAAAGGGAGTGGAGTGGAAGGGGGTGGGGGGCTCTGTCCGCGTGCGACACCCCGCGAGCTTGTTGAGCCTCCCCGCAAAATTAATCGTAGCCAAAAGAAGACACCCCCGGTGCTGCCCCCGCCAAAGCCCGGCCTCTGCTCCTTTTTTTACTCCCTGTTTCTCTATCTATCTTTCTCCCTCCCTCTCTCTCTCTCTCTCTCTCTCTCTCTCTCTCTCTCTCTCTCCCGCTCGCCAATTTTCATATTAATTCACTGGCAGGAAAAGGGTGGAAGGGGTAATTAATAATAAATGACTGGCAGATACGGGCATTACTGGCGAAGCCTACCTAACTGAGTGGGGCTCCGGGGGGGGGGGAAGGGGAGAGGGCACAAAAGATGTACTGTACTCGGTCGGGTCTCTTGTATAGGCCGACCGCGGGTTGGCGTCCGAAGCGAGCGCGACACGGGCACACGTCGCTTCTTCTTTAACCGAACCGGAGGATCTTTGGGAGGGAGCGAGAGAGAGAGAGAGAGAGAGAGATAGCGAGAGACCACTTTGCGCACGCCCCGCCTCGTAAAGCGGGACTTTAGCACCGCAGCTAATGCTAACCTGGACGCAGCACCTGCGCACCTGCAATATGGCCCCTGAATGTGCAAAAAAGAGAGAAAGAGAGCGAGAGAGAGCGAAGTAGAGCGAGAGAGGGAGAGAGAGAGAGAGAGAGAGAGAGAGAGAGAGAGAGAGAGAGAGAGAGAGAGAAGGAGAGAGAGAGAAGGTTCCTTTACGACGACCATTATTGTTTCCCTAATCGCCATCGGCAGCTGGGACCGATATTCAGAAAGGTAAGAGAGATAGGGCCGCGGGGAGCGGGGCGGCGGCGGCGGCGGCGGCACGACGCGAGCGTGTACGCCAAATCATTTAGGCCCCACATAGTTTTGAAGCTCCCGCCGCGGTCCGGCCCGAGCCCCGGGGCGAGGACGGCGCTCTCCACTACCACTGCGGTCGCCCGTCCCCCGCGTCCGGCCCGGAACCCCCGCCGCCCACCCCTGCCGTGCGCGCGGGTAACTGATATCACCCAAAACTTATAATCCGATGAGTCGAACCGCGCGACAACGGCGGTGGCGGTGAGTTACTGCGAAATAATGAAGTTGGAGTTTGGGCCGGCGGAACGCCTCCCGCGAAAGTTTATATTCGACAACGATGACACCGTCGCCTCTCTCTAGTGCGTGAGTGAAGTAGGAGGTCGGGGGCGGGGGGACGGAGGACAACGGACGCCCGTCATCGCGAACACCAAACTCAAATAATACACACACGCAAAACAAAGCGAATGGTGTACGTCAGATATGTAATTGAATTTCCTCAAGAACATTTCTTACAGTCACTGTCAGAAGTCGCACCTTTCGTACTTTATTGGGTCGGTCAGTGATCTGAAGGTTCAGCCGTCGTTCCGTTACGAAAGGGCTTCTGACAATGACCACAAAAGAAAAAAAAGAAGGAAAGAAAAAAAAACCTTTTGCAATAATTTGCTAGTGTTGATAAGTTCTGAAGGGCTTTCACATTAGTGGTGCAGTCCACTCCACTCGCCGCTGCAGTAATCCCTCCCCGCGCGCCCTTCTCTCTTTCTGGCTCCAAGTTTTTCGGGTCTCAAACTGCTCGCCAGCTTAACGCAATTTGCGAGAGAGAGAGACAGAGAGGGAGGGGGAGAGAGGGAGGGGGAGAGAGA
>NW_026267263.1:257576-266161 GCF_000697945.3 Frankliniella occidentalis | reverse complement strand
CGCCTGCCACCCGTCCCTGCCGGGCCGTGCCCAGTACAGTCACGCATTCAGCGCGGCCGCCCACCGCGTCGTACGGAAAGCTACTTGCTGCCCCCGTGCCGACTTTTTGGGTGTGAAAGTTTTGCGCGGCGTGGCGTGGTGGGGAGAGGTGGGGGGAGGGGCGTCAGGGGAGGGTGACCTAGAGGGAAGACCAAGACCGGCAGGGGCAGGGATTACCTCCACGAGCCCGCCGGGAAAACCACCGTGGGGGACGTACGCGAGTGATGCGAGTTCGATACCAGCGTGGGCTTCCAAACCAGCGGTGGTGGTTCCCCTACACTGTCATCCGCCGCACTAGACTTTGTTTTACATTCTGAGAAAATATAGTTGTTGTTTTTTTTTGTTTTTTTTTTTTGCCTTTTGCAGTGTACTGCTGCGATGCAGTAGTAGTTTTTAGACGATGATGGGAATCAATCAGCAGTTCTGTGCCGCGCGGCCGGGGCGAGCCTCGCGCCGCTATGCAGCTCCATTCTGATCGAGCAGTTTAACCGTACTTTTTATCGAATCCTTATCGGGCGGCGCGGGCGGCGCGCCATCTACCCTCCTCCGCCCCTCTCCTTCTGTTTGAGAGGCTAAAAGTAAAGCGGCGCCGCCACGGCGTCTCATTAGCATACGGTAATGACTTCGCAGCCAATAATATATTTCACGTCAGATGAGGTGAGCGCGAGGGGGGGGGGGGGAGAAAGAGGGGGGCGAGCGCACCGAGCAGCCACTACTTTCCACCTCTTCAGCCGAAAACCTTGCTGTGCACTCATGATATGCGCACCCAGCTCAGTTCGCCATGAGCAAGCATTCATAAATCGATACCTTAGACTAAAAGGCACGCAGCTCATCCGCGCGTTTCGAAGGGCACGCAGTTCAGCCGCCCGTTTCGAAAGACACGCAGTTCAGCCGCGCGTTTCGAAAGACACGCAGTTTACCGCTATAGAGATAGGAACTGCGTGTCTTTCGAAACGCGCGGCTGAACTGCGTGTCTTTCGAAACGGGCGGCTGAACTGCGTGCCCTTCGAAACGCGCGGATGAGCTGCGTGCTTTTTAGTCTAAGGTATCGAAATCCTTTATAAGAAAGAAATGCTCAGCAGATGGTCAATGTGAGAAGCACGCATTTTTTACCGCGGTTTTGCGAAACAGAAAGAAAAAAGAAGATACGAATGGCTAAAGTTAAAACTATACTAACAATTCTTCTACAATACAATACAATAAAAAATGTAAAACTATTGAACAACAAATCATGTATGATATATAACAGTTTGCTGAACGTCCTGAAGAGTTATTTAAATCCAGGCAGGCGGTCGCAGGCGGCACATAAACGCTGCTGCTGGAGCAGGAGGCGCATCATGAGCTCCGCGGACTTCAGCCTTACGGCCGCAGCCTGAGCCGGCCGCCCGACTCGGGCGTCGCGCGGCCGGCCTACCCCGGGCGTCTGCACGCGCCCGTCCCGTCCCGGCCCCCACAGCGTCGCCGTGGTGCCCGTGCCCGGAATACGTTACCGCCGCGCCCCGCCCCGCTACTGCATGTCTCCGCGCGCACTCCAGGAGTGTTCATCTCCTACACCGGCTCGGGTTTCCACCCACGTGCCTTGTTGTTACATTTGTGTCGCGAGCAAAAAAAGACGGCGAACAGGCTGCCTGCTTCGTGTCGCCCCCTTTTGGCTGGCTGTTCGTCGCGGGACTTGAACGACGCCAACTCACTTTTCGCTCCGCGCGCGCCGCAGCCGCCGCCGCTCCGACGCACACAACACTTTGATCAGCCCTCCCCTACTGCAGCCTGCAGCCTTTGGCCCCGGCCAGCAGGAGGGCGGCCATGATGTGCGGTGAGTCGAGCCCAATCACTTAACCACCTCAAGTCTTACCGGCGGCAGCGGATCGCCCGGGACGCCCTTCCTCCTAACCCCCGTATGCTGCTGCACCCTCGTCCTCCCGACGTACTACACGACGCCGCTCCAGACTACTACTTTGTTGCGAGAGGACCATGTAAGTGCCAATAATTCTAGATGGTCCGCCGGCAGCCGGCAGCCGCAGCAGCGGCGGTGGTGACCCTCCTGGCTGCATCTCACGAGAGCAGGGGAGGTAGTGGCGGGAAAAGGAGGCGCGTTCAACTTGTAAAACTCTCGAGTTTTCAGAGTCCACCCCTCTCTCTAATAATTCGGGCGGGGTACTCGTCGTCGTGGAGCGCGCCCAGGGGGCGGCCCTCTCTGCGGGCCCGATGCTGGCGGTGCCGGCCAGCGCCGCACAAACTTTGCTTTTAAGGTAATCAGGACGAGTAGAAATAGTATAAAAGGGCAGTCCAAGGAGGACCAAGGGGGAAAGTGGATGGAGACGGGGAGGGGGAGGGGAAGCAGGAGCAGGCCCTGGACGCGACAATAGGCAGCTCCCTTCGTCATCGCCAAGCAGTCCCTCGACTCGACGGCCCCAATAACACCCCCGTCCAGCAAAATCTTTTCCATCCTTACGAATATGAAAAGTTGCCCTCTTTTTTTGTTCCTTTCTGCATCATCATTTCTGTTGGCAAAAGGTGTTTAGGCGGAATAATTCAGCATTCAAGGCATTGGCCATTCTCCGCTGTAATCGCTCTGCATTAACAGGTCGCCTCCGCGGCTCCTCTCGTCTGCGCCCTGTTGGGGACTTGAAGCGTCATTCTCTCTCTCTCTCTCTCTCCCTCCCTCTCCCCCACTAGACGGGCGCCTATGATGGCCGATCCAACGGCGACCATTAAGATTGACTTCTCCGCCATTCAACGACTGCCACGCAATTTTTTCCTCTCCCGCCCTCTCTATATCCGACTGTCCCTCTTCCTCCTTCCCTCCCCCATCCCTCTCCCTCTCTCACCCGACAGGAAATGAGGCCAGGCTGGTCCGGGAGGCCTGAGCAGCGGCGGCGGTGGCGGCGCGCGGCTTCGGCGAGACGAACGGTTGCACACTAAATACAGAGAATGATGGAAACATTCTAAATAATAGAGGGATGAGGGGGGAGAGAGGGGGTGGGGAGCAGGGAAGCCCCCGCCTTGCCTCCTTTTCCTTTCCCTCATAAAATATTCTTCTATTCTTCAAGTGAAAGATGCAGCCGCCCCTCCGAATGACGAGCAGAGCCGCGCGCTCCGCCCCGACCCCGTCACCGGCCGAGCAAAGCTCCTTATAGAATAGCAGCGCTCGCAGCCGGGCGCAGCGCCGAGCAGCGCCCAAACCTCTTTGCATTTAGTCTTTTAGTTTTACTCCACGCGCCGGACGGGCCAGAGAGGGAGGGCGAGATGCACAGAGAAAATAGCGCAAAACCGCGGCGCACGTACCGAAGAAGTTTGCAAAATTGTTTTGTTATTAAGCTATAAAATCTATGGAAGCACATCATATGCACACATACACATGTCGTGATATTCGTACACAAGTGTGTGAAGTTCGAAGGAAAATTCACACCATTACTCCCTCGAAATTGTACGAATGAGTATTCACTCACCTACAAGTGTACGACATTCACACACAAGCGTAAGGTTCTAACAGTAACAGAATGGGTCTTTTCTCCCAGTTGAGTTTTCGGATTGGGGCCGTTTTAATGCAGAAACCGGGGGCGGAGGTTGTATCGGGTTGTGTAGTGTAAAGGCGATCTCGGCGTTTCCCGTTTATAGTGCACGAGATTTGCATACTGCTAGGTGCGGCAAGATGGCTGGGGGGGAGCCATTTAGCAGCGGGCGGGCGCGGACCCGAAGGGTCAGCAGCTCCCGGCGGGGCGCGGGGCGGGCCCCGGGGCGGGCGGGCGGGCGAGCTGGACCAGAGGCGGGGAGAGGCAGCAGGCGGCTATATGATTAATATGTTTGCTATATCCTGTATCTGGCCCGGCCCGACGCGCCGGCCACTTCCCGCCCCCGCAGGAAATGTATTCGCTGCTGGCAGGTTGGTGGTGGTGCAGAGTAGTAGTAGTGGTGGTGGTCGTGGGGATATGGGCTTTCACGAAGCCACCGCCGCTTCCCCGCGCTGCCCAGCCGCACACCAGCCCCCACTGGCGGGGGAGGTGCTTCTAGCTATACACGTAAAATAAAACCAAACGTTTCCCCCCAAAAAAACAAAGTCTCTTAAAAACCAGTTGGTAAATATGTGATGAAAGTTTGTTTTCAACGTCGCGGTCGCGGTTAAATTTTATAAGCACTGGTAAAATGGTAAAATTCACGCTCTCTCTCTCTCTCTCTCTCTCTCTCTCTCTCTCTCTCTCTCTCTCTCTGCCTCTCTCTCACTACCGCCCCCCTCTATCTCTCCGCATGCTGTGCGAGTTGCAGAAAGGGTCGGCAACATGGCAGACGCGGTTGATTTAATGATTCAACCCCTTCATGGCAGTGTGAGCGTGGCTGCCGCTGGACCCGTGAAAGGGAGAGAGAGAGAGAGTACGGGCACAGATCCCTGCTAACGCTCAGTTTGTGCGAGAGAGAGAGAGAGGGACAGTGGAACTTGCCGCTGCCCGCACCCGCCCGCCTCCCTCGCACACTCCGGCCCGGTCAGCCTCCCCCGCTATACACTGCGAGATGAAATGCCCCCCGGGAGCCGTAGAGAGCAGACCTCGGCCATCCTATTAGGGGCGTGTTTTAATTTAGAGCCCCCGGCGCTACATCACCGTCATCACCATCACCATCGTCGCCGTTATATTTTTATCAAATTTATTCTTATTATTCCTAATGCATTGCTGTGTAACGTGTCAGCCTGCATACAGTTGTGTGTGTGTGTGTGTGTGTGTGTGTGTGTTCAGGCGGCCCACTCGCGCATCCTAAAAGGCTTTGGGATGCGAAAACTAGGTGGTGTCGGGGGCGTAAGTTAAGATGGGGGGCAGAGGGGTAGAGCGGAGAGGAGAGGGAGGGGTATCGCAGGGCATTGGCGACTTGCTAATAGTTTCACGGTCTCTGGCCCGCACGCCGGCGCTCTCAATGCTCCTGATAACCCCGGTGACATGCCGCTATCTCAAAACCGTTCCCCACAAGTGGGGGCCCGGTCTTCCTCTCTCTGGAGGAAAATTCAAATATCAGAGAGTCTACCCACAAACTAAAATAGCACTATTCTGTAATGAACTGGAGAAGCAAAGTTGGTCTGATATGTATGAAGCCAAAACTATAAATGAGAAATTCAATAACTTTCATAAAAAATTTTCAGAACTGTATGAAAACTATTTTCCATTAAAAAAATGCAAAGTGAATGAAAAAGACAAAAGGTGGGTTACAAAAGGCATTGAAATAACATCAAGAAATTATCGGGAACTATGTCAGAAAATCAAAAAGAATCATGATAATGGCTTTGAAGAATACTTCAAGAAATATAGATCAATCTATCGCAAGATCCTTAATGCTGCGAAAACACTAGCAATTGAATCCGAGATTAATAATGCAAAAAATACAACTAAAGCTATTTGGACAGTCATAAATAAACAAATGGGGAAACCAGAAATACAACACAAAAATATAAGCATAAAACTAGAGGACAACACTATTTGTACAGATCCAACCAAAATATCTGAAGAATTTAATAAATACTACTGTAACCTGGCAAAGAACCTGCAAGATGATAACAAAGAAAAAGGCACCACATTTAATGAAACTGAGTTCTCAATGTACCTAAGCAAAGTATCGGAAAATGACATCATTCTAGCCATAGCCAAACTTAAAAATAAGAAATGTTCCGGACATGACCATGTGTGTGATGAGATTATAAAGACATGTCACCAACAACTTATCAAGCCATTAAAGCATCTTGTCCAAGCTTCCTTTGATGAAGGAGTCTTCCCAGAGCTACTAAAACTGTCAAAGGTTATGCCACTCTACAAGAAAGGGGAAGAAACGGAAACTGGAAATTATAGACCTGTTGCAAACATAACTACTTTCTCAAAAATTTTTGAAATTGTCATGGAGAAGAAACTACGGGACTACCTATATAGATTTAATATCTTATCAGATACACAATATGGATTCGTGAAAGGGAAAAGTACTACTGATGCTATAGTGGACTTTATCCAAAAAATTTATAACTCATTCGACAAGAAAAAACTTTTAACCGGAATCTTTTTTGACATGTCTAAGGCATTCGATCTTGTAGATCACAAGATACTTTTAACAAAACTCAGTGCTTATGGTATTAGAGGTAAAGTGTTAAAGTGGATGGAGTCCTACCTGTCACTAAGAAAACAAGTTGTGGAAATTAGCTACAGTGATGGAAAAGTTTTAAGAACATATCGATCAAATTCCGAAATTATAACTTGTGGTGTCCCGCAAGGGTCAGTACTTGGTCCACTACTGTTCCTGCTGTTCATAAATGACCTCCAAAAATTTATCAAAAACGGTCATCTAGTAAATTTTGCAGATGATGTCAGTATTCTTATTGAAGCCACTAATAATCATGAGCTGGAAGCAAAATTAGAAGAAATCTTTCAAGATATGAAACGCTGGTGTTACAAAAACAAATTATTATTAAATGAATCAAAGACCAACATAGTGCAATTCAGAACCAATGAGAATGTGGTGATCCAAGAAAAAATTATATACAAGGACCAAAGAGTGACACACACAAAATTTTTGGGTGTGCACATCGACCAGTTTTTAAGATGGAACAAGCATGCAGAATACATTATACCTAAACTAAACTCCTCAATTTATGGCATTAGAAGAATCCGAGAGCTTACAAATGTTAAAACAGCTACTCTAGCCTATCACGCAATGTTCCACTCTCATCTCAGCTATGGAAGCCTTATCTGGGGCAACTCCACCATGATGGAGGACATTTTTAAACTTCAAAAAAAGGCTCTCAGAAATATCTACAAAGCATCAAGATTTGAAAGCTGTAAGCCCCTTTTTAAACAATCAAAAATCATGACCTTTCCTGCAATGTATATTTATGACTTACTGAAATACGTGAAAAGAAATGAAAAGAAATTTCAAACGGCAGGTGAAATACACAATCATAATACAAGACAAAAAACCCATCTACTACCAGATAGAAATGTTTTAAATGTAAGCCAAAGAAATGTGCACTACATAGGAGTAGTACACTTTAATAAAATTCCATTAGACATAAGGCAACTACCATACCAAAAATTTAAAGCATGTATCAAATCAAAACTAACTGAGGCATGTCTCTACAAACTAAATGATTTTAATATTGTTTAACCTCACCATATGTTTTATAACAATTGTTAATAATTTTATTATTTATATCTATTTATTTATTTATTGCATCTTTAAAATTTTATACTGTCCATAACATGTAAATGTTCAGTGGCAATAAATCAAACTCAAATCAAACTCAAACTCAAACTCTCTCTCTCTCTCTCTCTCTCTCTCTCTCCCACTGTCTCTCTCTGCGTGTGGAAGCGCGCAAGCGGACGGGGGAAGGGGAAGAGGTAGGAAAGAGAGAGGGGGGAGGGGGGTCGGGAAAGGAATAGGATTTGGGCCATTTGTTGTCTTCTGGCCAAAACTTGAGCGCACAATTAAACGAGTATTGTTTACCGCGGCGTGGCGTAGCGTGGCCCACACAAAGTTGGCCGCAGAGCGCCCCCCCCCCCTTCTCCCCTTTCCCCCATTCTTCCTCCCGGGCCGCAAGGAAGGAGTTTCCGCCAGGTTAAAGTTGCCGTGTGCAGCTTAAGGTTGTACGGTGCGGGCCAGGCCAGGTCGGGAGGGGATTAATTGGAGGGCGTACACGAGGCTCTCCGAGCAGCGCGACGCTTAATTTCTCATGAGCTGCAGTCTGCCAAGTTTTCGTGGCGAATCGAGATGCAATCATCTTATACAGCGTTTTTTGCATTATTACCGTGATTTCCGCAACATTTTTGCTTGTTCGGTTCATGTTGTTGGTTGATTCAATAGATTTTTTGTGTTTTATTTTCAATCGATTCAGACGTGTCATAACAGGAGGAAGGGTACGGTGCAGTCTGAGGCACGCCCGGGGAGGAGAGAGGAGGAAGAGAGGGCCGGATGCGTCATTCCGGTGCTCGATACGACTCGAGTGCCCGTTCAGTGCCCGTTCAGAAACTTCAAGGAAATTCACATGAGGGAGCGGTGGGGAAAGAAACCACGCGGCAATAAATCAACATTGTAAAAGTTTAAAATGAAAGTATTTTATTAGGTAGATATTCATTCTTCCCTAAGAAAATACTCTTTGGCAACTGATCAAAAAATTTACAATTTCAAAAAAACAAAAAAACAGAAGAAATGAGACCCAGCCAAGGCGGTTGCTAGGTGTACCCTACTTTGAAAACAACATCAATGATAGTCTTTGCTGCTCCATGATAGCTAACACACAAAACAGGGAGTTATTGACAGAACAAGTTCCGGTTAATCACAACCCAACAGGAGTCCACGACTTCGCCTTTCTTGAGGTCGCTGCTGTCCCAAATGCGGTGTTGGCACCCCAGAGCACACACCGTGCACGGCACTCCGCCGTCACAGTACTTGGGTCTCCGGAGCAACAGCAGCTGCACACTGGGGTTCACCGCTAGAAACTCTCGGATCGAGTCCACGTGCATCCAGGCGTGGATACACCTGGAGTACACCCTGAGCCTGAGGCTCCGCAGCGCCGGGGCCGTGAC
>NW_026267263.1:255269-256041 GCF_000697945.3 Frankliniella occidentalis | reverse complement strand
CCCCCCCTCCCTCCATGCTAATCTTTTGACAAGTGGCGTGTCCGAAAACCTGGGCACGATGCATCAGGTCAGGGGGTCTATCAAGAGTGAGCACGGCAAGCGGAAAGCCCACCCTGTGGAAGGTTTTACCATAATACAAGTAGCACAGTTAAAACTGAAACAAGTTGGGAATTCCAGCTAAATTTGTGATCTGTCCATTTTCGACATAGATCAAATATTTCAGGACTGTTCGGGAAAAGCTAGGGGAAGAGCTTCGGGCTCAAGAAAACTGTAACGGGGAAATCGAATATGAAAATCATGAGTTTTGAAACGGGATAAAAAAAGGCAAGTGACAGAAAGTAAAATTTTGAAATGAACTTTTTATTATTCAAATAAGTAGAAAGTTATGTCACAAGAAATCACCCTTTGACAACAACTCAAAAAAGTGTGTACAGATAGCGGTAAAGCAGAAACCTTGCGCTATTTCACTTACTAGGAAACTTACACAAACAAGTAGCTATTGGCAGAACAAGTTCCGGTTAATCACAACCCAACACGAGTCCACGACCTCGCCTTTCTTGAGGTCGCTGCTGTCCCAAATTCGACGTTGGCACCCCAGAGCACACACCGCGCAAGGCACGCCGCCGTCACAGTACTTGGGTCTCCGGAGCAACAGCAGCTGCACACAGGGGTTCACAGCTAGAAACTCTCGGATCGAGTCCACGTGCATCCAGGCGTGGATACACCTGGAGTACACCCTGAGCCTGAGGCTCCGCAGCGCCGGGGCCGTGAC
>NW_026267263.1:250196-252174 GCF_000697945.3 Frankliniella occidentalis | reverse complement strand
GGGGGGGGGTTAGCACACCGAGTGAGCGCCGATGTTCGACCGGACGAGTGGAACTGGAACGCGGGTGGAAAGCCCTTTGATTTGACCCACTACCGGCACTCTGGCGCATCGCGCGACCCGCCGGTACTGCTGCGGGAGCTCCCGCATTCTAGAATTCGCGGGAGAAATTCCCTGCAAGCCCAATAGATTTCGACCGGCGATGTAAACGCAAATTTAAAAACACCCGCGTACACGTGTGGTGCGATGCATTAGCCACACCGGAAACCCAAGGGCGTGAATGACGCACACTTGTAGGCGTGGGAACGCCAGTCGTACACATAAAGGCACGAAAGTGGGTGTGAATTTTCAAAGGAAAATTTATACTTTCTTATTACCCTTTCAAGTGTACGAATGGGCATTCAAACGCCTACTTGTGTATTTTCGGTGCAGCCGAGTTGGAGACGATCAACGGACAAACGCATTATTTTCCCCGCATATCGTCGCGCGGTCCGCCCCGCGGGCTCAGCGATGAGTCGTTACGCAGGGCGGAGGATGGAAACAACAACGGCTGTAAAATAAAAATAAGAGCCCGCCGCCCGGCCCTCGATTCGCATCCCCTCCTGGGCGGGGCTCTGCTGCTGTGTGGTCGCGCACAGCCGGTCCGGGACATATTACGAGTGTTTATTTTACTTTCAATACGTTTACTGTTCGAGGAGAAAAGCGGGAAGAGGGGAGGGGGGAAGGGGTTTTACAGGGGATGGAAATAAGAGAAGGGGGTGTGTCTTTGCGCCGCTGGCAGTGCCGCGGCCGCGGTGCTGCTGCTGCTGCAGATTTTATTGTCCGCCTCATACTTTGTTTTACGGAGTCGTGTTACGGGCGTTTTATCCGTATGGCGTGTGTCCGGGGCGTAACGCACCGCGCACACATTTTTACGGACTTGGTGTGGTGCGTATCTCTCTCTCTCTCTCTCTCTCTCTATCTCTCTCTCTCTCACACACACACACACACACACACACCGCATGTTTTATTCGAACGCAAGGAACGGCCCAGCAATGCGACGTTTACATATCATGGCGGAGTGTTGTTGTTGTTGCTTCTGCTGCCGGTCCGTTTTACGTTTTAGGCCGCAGCCTGCTGCATATTTTCACCCCCCCCCCCTCATCCCTCCATACCTCACCACGAGATCCATCACGGCGATAAAAATCTGTCTGCAGCTCCTCCTCGACTGCAGTGTGTGTGTGAACGAGTTAGCAGAAAGTCGCGCGCGCGCGCGCGCGCGTGTGTGTGTGTGTGTGTGCAGAGTCGCGGTAAACGTAGCGCATCCGCGACTATTATAGGCGTGTCTCGCAGGCACTCTCTATCCTATCCTTTGTGTAGTCACTCCCCGAAAAGAGGGAATAAATGTCCATCCATGGCGTGTCTTGGCGCGCGCGTTGCGCGTCGGCCGGAAATTGGACATTTTTTGTGCGCAGAGATAAACTTGTCACGTCGTCGGCCGACTCTGCTCTGCCTGGCTGCAATCGCCGAGCCCCGGGGCGGGCCCGGGCGGGCGGGGGGGCCGTAGCTCATCTGCTTGTCGGCGCGGCAGAAGATACTCCACGCCTCTCGGTTACTCTCAGGTCATCTATGATCGCGCGGGAGTATCTGCTGCGCTGCAGCAAACAGTCACGCCGTTACAATTCCGCGACAAGCCTCACACCGGACCGGCGAGGCTGCGAATGCCCCACATCTAGGTGTGTGAATGCCGCACACTTGTAGGTGTGTGAATGTCCATTCGTTCACTTAATGGATGTGACTTTTACTTTGGAATTCACAGAACTTGTGCCTCCATGTGTGTACGAAAGGGGTTCACTGCGCACCTACAAGAGCGAGACATTTAGACACTTGGGTTTTCTGGAGAAGGGGAAGCAGCAGGGGAAGGAGAGTATCGATACTTTACGACGGGGGCGGGGCGGTGTGCGGGGGTCCCCCCAGAGAAATGCGGACGGGCACCGGGGAG
>NW_026267263.1:247362-248556 GCF_000697945.3 Frankliniella occidentalis | reverse complement strand
TTTGGCGGCGACTTTGCACCTCAAGAGAAGGAAACTACTGACACCAAAGTTATCGCCAAAGAACCTGAAAAGGCGTTCTATACACTAGAACAACTTCCACTGTATGAATTTGGCGGCAACTTTGCACCTCAAGAGAAGGAAACTATTGACACCAAAGTTATCGCCAAAGAACCAGAAAAAGAGTTATATCAACTAGAACAACTACCGCTGTATGAATTTGACGGCAACTTTGCGCCTCAAGAGGCGGAAATTGTTGCGACCGAGGTCATCTCGAATGACCCGGTGATTGAAATGTTCACACTAGAACTACCGGTGTATGAATTTGCCGGCAACTTTGCACCTCAAAATGAGGAAACTGTGGCCACCAAAGCAGACGAGATTGAGCAGGAGAAAGAAATGTCCCCACTGGAACTACCAGTTCACGAATTTGAGGGCAACTTTGCACCCCAGAAGGAGGAGGAAATTGCAAAATTGTACCCCAAAAGTCGTGAATTCGGCGTATATTTTATTGATGATAACATTTTGTAAACTAGAAATTTGATGAAATGTGGCCATTTGAGCCCCTAGCCATGCCATATCCTTGCCTAAATAAAAGATGCGATAGAGAGCAAATTATTTCGTCCTGCTTGAACGAAAACCACACAAAAATGTCCACTGGTACACTGTGGAGAGTGGCCTCGTCCCCCGCGCCTGATACAGACTGCCCGTCTTGAGGGGCACACGCGCCACTTAGTTTCCCATTACAGCACTGCGGCCCCGGTGCTGCACCTGGAGCTAATTACCAACACATCACTCTCTAAGCACCTCTCTCTGCCGTCGGGCCGCGCTCTGCACGCACTTTGTCTAGCAAGGGGCGGAGCAGAGTAGTTGTTGTAGTAGCTGTGTACGACACCCTTGAGCACTCGCGACTTATTTCCATTTTACAGCCCACGCCAAAAGGAGGGTGAGGGGACAGTTTTTTTTTTTTAATCCGGGCCAACACAGAGCGCAGTGCGGCCCCACAGCCCGCCCAACTTAACCCCGCGGCAAGCGCCGCCCTCTGATTGCCGACATTGTCATACTTTCGGTCAAACACATCGGTACGGAATGATGGCGGCCATTAAAACTGCATTATTGTCCGTCAGGCTGTGGGGGCCGTCATTATGGGGACCGCGGGGCTGACTGGGCCCCGGTGGGGGTGGAGCCAGGGGGAGG
>NW_026267263.1:241183-246587 GCF_000697945.3 Frankliniella occidentalis | reverse complement strand
CAGATAGAAACTCCACAAGCGCACGCACGCATGCACCTGCGGAAAGTTTAGTTGAAATTGAAATGTTGAAGTAGCGTACATCATCATTTTCCCCCTTTCCCTTTCCAAATTGCGTTCCTTTTTCTGAGCGTTTCGGTTCCCCTTCAATAATGTTATGCCGGGTCTCTACGCCGCGCCTAAACGGCTCGGCGGCCGGACGGCGCTACTTGATCTCATTGCGGAACGGAGGGAAAAAAGGGGGAAGCAACGGGAGAGGGGTAGAAAGACGCGGGGGAAGCGGGGGGTCGGAAAACGTTAATCCGTTAAGCGGCACGCAGCTGCCGCCGCCCCGCCTTGTGTACAGAGTTCAACTTGAAAGAAAACCGTAATCCCGTACACAAACGTGGAGAGGGGGGGGGGGTACGGAAGACGGGGGGGGAGAACTGGGACAAGCGGTGGCAAAAGAGTGAGCCTATGGGGTGTTCACCTGGAGCACCCCGCAGCAGCACCCACTATACTAACGTCTTACGAGTCCGTGCAAAAACCACGTTCGGCAAAACCCAAGCTTTTTTTTTATATCGGTAGAGTCGTCGTCGTCGGCGCCCGGTTGGCTTTAGAGAAAAGGGGTTTCCCGGCGGAAAAGCGACGTGTCCCCGAGAGCACTCCTGGAACAGTCCCACAGGCCGCACCTCCCAACGCGTAAACACGCCCGCAAGAAATCCCTCTGCCCGTCTCGCCTCCTCTCTAGGCCTCCGCCTCCCTCCTCCCATCCCATCCCGATCCTAATCCCCCGGACGTGCGCTCCCCTCCGGCCGGGGAGTTTGAGTTGTGATCCCCACCGAGACGCGACGCGTCGGCGACCAGGAGGCGTTGGCGAGCCCCTCAGGAGGACACGACGGGCAGGCCGGGCCGACCATCATCGGGGAGGTGCAAACCGGAGCAGCAGGTGGTGACGACCGGCCCAGCAGGGGGAAAACAATCTGGAAATAATCATCCGCTGGTTCGAAGTAAGTAAAAAGGGGGGAGGGTCGGGGATGATCACGCTGCTATGTGCAAGGACACGCCCCCGGCAGTCCATTCCAGCGGACAGCCGCCCCTCCAGCGAACAGGCCCGTTCACTGCAGACGTATTGTGCCCGACTCGTCCCGCCAATGGTCCGCAAATGGCACCACTCCACCGCTAATACTGCGAGGTAATGTACTGCCCTTCCTCTTTCTCTTCCCCCCCCCCCTCTCTCTCTCTCTCTCTCTCTCTCTCTCTCTTGTTCTCTCTCACTCGCACACACACACACACACACACACATCAACCACCCTTCTCCCCTCTCTGCAACCATTACTGCCACATCGGCGGAAACAAATCACTGCCCAATATTTTTCCGAAGAAAACGAACATTGTTTCTTTTTTTTTCTTTGCCCTTTTTGTTTTTTGAAAAGTGGAAAAGAGGGAGGAATTGGGGTGGGGGCTGACGCCGTGAAAATCCATTGTAAAAAGCGGGGGGAAGGGATGGGTGGTTGCTATGAAGAACGTACTATGGAAATCAACTGTGAATTCGTGAGAATTTTTTATTTTAAAGGAAAGTAATCTGACGAGGAAAAATAAAATTGTTTTATGTAGGTTGTTTTTGGAGTATCATGACAAGCTGGAAGAGCAGCCCAGCACGCTGTTTGGTGCCAACGCCCAACATACATAGAAGGAGAAAGGAGTGTTTTCAACCACAACCCCCTTTCACCCAGACCTTTCGCTCACCTCAAACCCGCATAATGTGTGTGCTCCGCTCCCCCACACAGAGCAGCAGAAAGAGGAATGAGCATACAAGCATCCGTGCATGCGGGCTCCGAGCGGCATTTCGAGCGTGTTTTAGAAGCGAGCTCGAGAGTTTCGCCAAATAAGATTCAAACCAGCGCGTAATTGCCGCCCACGCGGTTTGGCTTCAAGTCCCGAGGTCCCCCTCATCTCTCGACGACAACTTTGACATAGTCTTAAACGTTTTTGATCTCCATTTCACTTTATTCGAGTGAAGGGCATATTTTATGTTCCTTCTCTTTTTATCGGTATAAAATAAATTGAAAATGAGAAAAAAGGAGTTTATTAAGTCCTGTTGTTGTTGTTGTTTTCTCTGAGACGGTATAGTGGTCTCGTGCTCCTCACGAGGTGGTGCGCGTGCGGCGCGCAAGGCCGTCGCACCGGGCGGGACCCTATTCTTCCGAAATTAAAATAGATAAATATTTCCGGAGCCCCAGCGGGAGCCCGAGCGGGGAGTCGTAGTCCGTCCTCATTCACCCCGCAGAAACAGGGGGCCGACAATGGGCATGCGCACCAGCGGAGATACACCGCTCGATACATTTCCCTCGTGTATTTTCTTTATTCCGTAAAAGAGCGAGAAACATTACGACTGAAAATGTGTTAAAAATACTGCAAATATTTTTTCTGGACTCTCGGTGCTACGTACTGAAATGGCGTTACGCGCGCTGTATGCAGTACGGGGCTCCACGCCAGAGGAAGCGGTTAAACTTGCATGCCGCTGGTGGACTACCCCTCCTTCTCCCCTCCTCCCCCGCCCACGTCATTTCCTGGCTTATTTCTTTCTAGTTAAGCGCGATGCAACATTCATGACACCCCACCCACAATATTCAGGAAAACGGCAAGCGGAACAACATCAAGCAGTTCTTCAGAGTATAGCCTCTCCTAGCAGACTTTTTGTCGGTGTCGGTAGGTCGGCGGGGTCAGTCAGGTCAGCCCCGCGTTTCTTTTCCGAATACACTACACTCGGCTGCCCTGGCGGCGGGCCGCGCTGCCGGGCCCCTGCGAGCCGCCGCCTAGGCCGGCCCGCACGGCGCGCCTGTCGGGCGGGCGGGCCCAGCCGACCCCTGCTGCTGCTCCCGCGGCCCGCCCGCCCGACAGGCGCGCCCACACACACACACACACACACACACACACGGGGCCCACAACGCAGCCCATCACAATTACCGCAGCGCAGTTCGTTTGCGTCACACACTCGCACGCCCACACGCACGGTCGCACGCTCACACACACACACGCTCGCACGACTTATTCCGCAGCTAATACTCCCGCACCCCCCACATTGTCCGCCGCGCTATGGGCCGCCAGGGCGGTGCCGTCCCCCGCGTCCTGGACGCTCCCACCAAGTGTGCGTGTGTGTGTGTGTGGGTGTGTGGTCGCGCGCCCCTATTTAATTCCGCGCGCCCTTATGTTTCCGCACACTACGCCTTTTGTATCCCCATACCGCGCACACCCCCCGCGCGGGCTTTTTGTAGTACGCGACGCGCGCCCCTGCTGCTCCCCGCCGACCTCGCCGGGGGGACGTAATCTTTTAATCCGCCACCCCGCCCACCTTATGTACACCTCCCACTTGGGCCTACTGAAAGCGACCCCCTTTTCTGAACCCCCCCCCTTTCTCTCTCTCTCTCTCTCTCTCTCTCTCTCTCTCTCTCTCTCTCTCTCTTTGTCCTCTCTCTCGCTTACTTTCTCTCTCTCGATCTTTCTCGATCTCTCCCTCTCTCTCTTTCTCTCTTACCCAACACACACATACACGCGCCCTCTGTACAAAACTGCTTCAAATTTAACCCCCAATATTCCCCGATGCGCGCTTAAACGGCCTCATTCATTGTTGGCTGAGCGATTAGCGATGCCTATTACTCCGTCTGGTCGGAAAAAAAAATTTCTGTCTGTCTGTCTGTGTGTCTGTCTGTCTGTGTGTCTGTCTGTCTGTGTGTCTGTGTATCTGTCCGCACGAAAACTCGAAAACAAATTGAGCGAGCGACCTAGGATTTTCAGGGTCGTTTTGTGTCACAAAAAGACAGATCGAGTTCGAAGATGAGCATTCTAGCTCAGAAATTGGATTTTTAAAAAATCAAAAACAACAGGTCCCAAAAATGACGTTTTTTAAAAATATTTTTTTATGGTTTCGTAAGGGGTAACTCATCGAAGTAGAGCCCTATGGGCGAAAATTTTGTCCGTTTTGCTCTAGCTCAAACCGTTGAGGCGCTAGAGGGTGTTTTTGACGAAAATAAGCGAAAAAATGTACAACCCTGCATGATTAGTCGAAGTGACGGGCGTTGACGGGCCGGAGGCCCGTGTCTTTGTGCACATTTTTGCACTACCTGACTCGGGTGTCAGCGCCGCAGGCCAAGGTAGATGTATGCCAGGCGCGTCGCAGCGTAACTGTTTCGTGAGGTATCGCGAAGCCTGTTACGCGAGACGTGGTCTGGCGTACACCTACCTTGTTTAGGTATAGGCTTCTGTACAAGAAACGTATGCATGACCTCTTTTATAAAGACAGGGGCAAAGAGACAGAGTAAGTCAGACGGACGGACAGACAGAGAGCAGTTAGCAGGAGGGCGGCTCTGGCTGTGCCGCGCCGAGTGGTGACCGGGTTGTCACGCCCGGTATGTAGGCTGGGATGGGGGGGGGGGGGCGAGGGCCAATCAACTTTGGCCACAAAAGGCCAGCCGGGCAGGATGTTTGCAGGCTGGCCAAACAGTGGCCCCGTCCCACAGCCCCCCGCCGCGCCCCCCAGCAACACCCCCCAGCGCGCCCCCTTCGGTACCCCCGCGAGACCCCCACCCCCCTCCTCTCCACCAAACAGGGGCCCACGCTATCCACACACACAGCGCCTGCTTCTCCCGACAAAATAGGCGGCTGCCAACACTACTATCCAGACTGCAATACCAAAGGAACTGTACTTAAAAAGACAGCAGAAAAAAAAAGTTGTGAATCATCTACCTAGCACCTAACACCAAATACACGTACAAATTCATGAGATTTTTAATTCATTTTTCTGGTTTCAGTTTTTAAGGTCCAAGATATACCCGTAAAAGAGTAAAGTAACGCCCTAGTTTCCGCAAGCCTCTCTCCTCAAAAAAATAAAATTGAAAAAATAGAAGCTTGCGGGAGAGCTTGCCGCACCAAACCGATAATAAATTATGGAACGCCTTTTAAAACGCGCTCTGCCACTGAGCGCGCCCGGTGGTCCGCCGCCAGTGCCCCAACCCCGCCCTTTTCCCCTCAACCATCGTCTCTCTCACACCCCACGCCTTTCAGGCTCCCCCTCCCCCCCCCCCCTCTCTCTCTCTCTCTCTCTCTCTCTCTCTCTTTCCAGCCAGTACGCCGGAGCTGCCAAGCGCCATTTTCGCTGCGGTTATTAATTCATTGTTTTGAAGTGTGGACTTTGTCGTTTCTTTTCCGCGCTGTCCGTTGCCGTCAGGTGCGCTGGCCGCCAACCGCCCCTGCCCCCTCCCCCGCTTTCGTCCCTCTCCCCTTCCACCTAGATTAGCACAGTGAGTTGAGCAAACACAAGAAATTGAGCCAAACCAGAGGGTAACTTCTTATATTTTCTTTGTAGGAATGCAACTTTTTACCATAATCCCGCCTGTTATACCCCCCTTTCTTAAACACCCCCTCCCCC
>NW_026267263.1:237953-239808 GCF_000697945.3 Frankliniella occidentalis | reverse complement strand
GGCGGGAAGGGCTGATGAGTCTGCCAGCCCCAGCTACAAAACAGTCCCTCTCCGACACGCGGCCGAAGGGAGCAGCCGAACACGATTCCAATGCACACACACACACACACGTCCTCGCCGTCATGGTCGGGGACGGACAGCAGCAGAGCATAGCGTTTGGATAACATGGTATCAGTCCATCGACGAGGCCGCATTGACAGATCGAAATGTGATCGCGATGCGCCATACTTCAAATACACGCGTGGCCAGAGGAGGCTGGTCGGGGAGGGAGCGCTGCGAGGGGGTGGAACTGTGTTCAGCGGCAGGGAAAGTGAAAAGAGATTATCAGTTGGCCCCTTCACGCAGCAGCACCAGCAGAGGATAGTCGTCGGATTGTCGTACGACTGTCGCACAAACTGTCGAAAATCGAACAAACAGAATATCGATGCGATATGCGCCAAACCTCCTTCTTTTCTTGAAACGAAAACTTTATTGGCCAACTATCGAGATGATAGCAACATGAACACAATTACATACAACATATATGGATAGTTTTACTTCGATGCACCAGCGATACAATAGACTGATTTTCGAAAAACACCACTTTTGGCGCATTGTTATCGTTCGGTTATAACGGCAATTATTTGGTCGATAAAAAAGTAAAACATATATGAATGTGCGACAGTCCACTGTTACAGGAATTCCTCGTATGGGCAAAGAGATTCATTTTTAAAAGTACTGTTAAAAATGGTTAAAAATCAAATGCACCACTAATACATTACAACTACAGGGTTTACTTTAAAAATTAACAAATAAATTTGAATGGACACGTATACATTTCCGCCACTTGCTCTCCTGACAGTGCATCCTGCCTCGCGCGGTTCGGTCGGTCGGGTCGGCGGGTCCGTCGTCGTCATTTACTGATTGCTGTGTGCAGCTAGCAGCAGTTGATTACAAGGAAGGGGCCTTAAAGACAATGCGCCCCTCCTCGTGCACACGCGTGCGGCGAGTGAATGCGAATGTGAATGAGGATCCGGGGAGGGCAAGGGGATCCCGCGCGCGCGCGCCCACCACGCCAGCCAACCCAAAGGGTTAAAGGGGCCGAAGGGCAACAAAAGGGCTCAAATTAAATCGTGCAAATAATTCGTCGTTGCGGCGCGTCGTCGCACGATTAGAAGGTGGAGGAGGAGGAGACCCGAACGGAAGCGAGGCGAGGGCGAGGGCGGCAACGGAGAGATCGAACGGGACGAGAGAACGTGGAGGAGGGGCACCTTGTGGTGTCCCGGTAATTTTGCAGGCCTCGGGGTGATCGGACGGACTGAGTGGACGTCCCACCACGAATTGAGAAAATGACTTAAAATAAAGTGACAGAGACAAGCCTGATGTCAGCTTGGCAAAAATCCGGTACGAGTTACAAGGAGCTACCTTCGACAAAAATGTCATAAGATCTGGTCCTTTCATTTTCTGCGTCTGCAAGACGTGGCTGGATTTCAAATGTTTGGCGTCTTTAATATTCACCGTGTATGTTGAACAAAGAAGAAAAGAGACCTTCCATGCCACACGCGCGGAGACGACGCAAAGACGAGAGTCGAGAAAATAAAAAGGTCGTCTATTTACCTTCGCCTTGTGAGGAGAGCGCGCCGCTTTATCCCCGGCTGTAATCAAGACTCGGAGCGAAGCAGGGTCGGCCAGGGTCGGCGTACGACGCGGTGGTGGTCCTCCCCGGCCGACGCCGTCGCGCGCCGACGGTACCTCAACCTCGCCGTCTTCTTGTTCACATTCTTTTATTCATGGCCCCCTGAAAGGGCCCTGGACAATGTTTTATTCCTACGCGCGCGGGGCTGACGGACGGTGGCGCGTCGGGGGCGCGTCGGGG
>NW_026267263.1:231000-237782 GCF_000697945.3 Frankliniella occidentalis | reverse complement strand
GGCAGATCACCCCCCCCCCCTCTTCCCCGCCGCCGTCTACTCCGCCAACTGCTTCCTGCCCGCGCTTATATCTCCTCCTAATTAAAGTGACTGAAGGGGGAGAGGAGAGGGGGCCCAGCGCGCGAATGAAAAGCAGCGCAGTCTGCTGGCTGCCGGGGCCCCCTTGTCCTGCTCAAGAGCGTGCTACAGCTGCTGCTGCTGCTGCTGCTGCTGCCCCTTCTGCTGCAGCCGCCCCGCAGCATGTCCAAGGAGACGCGGGCGCTGCGGTGGCTCCTCGCCTGGCACCGACACTGTGCGTTACACGGGGGATGAAAGGGCTGAATGGAGTCCGACCGGGACGAGCCGCGTGTACCGCGGCGGCGTGGACGCACCCCCTTCCGCCCGCTCGGGGGATGAAAAGGCGCCGGAGCAGGGGAGGAGGGGAGGGGTCAGCGTCGGTCAGCACGGCCAGAGAGACTGACCGCACGGTAAAAAGAACATCTTGGAATTCAAGTAGATTCCTTGAAAACTGTCTTGAAAACCAAGTGGATTGCTTGAAATCCAAGATGTCCTTTTTACCGCGCGGTCCGAGGCGGACGAAATGCCAGACGTGAGCGTCGAGACGAAAGAAAAGCGGACAGCAGCAGCCTGATGTCCGTCTGTCCGACCCGGCGGTGCCACTAGAGACGTCGCCGCGGAGAGCGACTTACATCCCTCCAGCGGCCTGCTGCTCTGTCCCGTGTCCCGCCCCGTCTCTCGCCCCAAGCCGTCGGGCCCGCGCGGTAATTTCCACCCTCCTCCCCTAAATGAGCCCTGCGCCCGACGTGGCCCGGCGGCGGCGGCGGCGGCGGTGTGTCGGGTCGGTTTGGGGTGCGCGGCGGCCTCGCACTGATGTCGCACATTTTCCGGTCAAAGCGTGAAGGAATTAAAATGTCGTTAGTGAACCGCTTTCAAGCCCTCTGCTGCTGCTGCTGTACCGTTGCGCACATGCACCCTCCCACGTCTCTCTCTCTCTCTCTCTCTCTCTCTCTCTCTCTCTCTCTCTCTCTCTCTCTCTCACACACACACACACACACACACACACACAATGATATGAAAGGTACGTAGCGCAGCAGCGTCCAGAAGCAGGGTTGTTGCGGGACGGATTCCTCTACGTTGTCTGTCGCTGCTGGACACACTGCATGCGGTGCGGGGTTGGGGAAGGGGCGGAGGGTCGGATTTGACTGCGGCGCGGTCGACCGTGATGGAATGCCCCTCCGCAATGTCGCCACCCCCGCAGGCGGGCTCCATCGCTGCATCCCTTAATTGATTAATCATGCGCTTAAAACCACCCCCAAAGCCCTCTGCTCCTCTGCTGCTTCCCGGCGCAGCCCCTCGCCACGCCCTCCCGAGTGGAGGACACACGTCGAGCAAACGACGTACGGGCGCGGTGGCTGCTGCTGCTACTCTGCTGCATGGCTGCAGGAGCTAAGAGCAAGAACTAAAGAGGCAGTCAAAAAAAAAGTAGGCATGCAAGCTGTTCACACGTAAATTATTTTTTCTAAGTAAGTGGTAGTTATGTCTGCGCAAAAAACAAAATAATGTGTGGGGGGATGAGAGCGTGAGGGTGAAACCCTGTGACAGGTATGTTGGTCTTGAGCGGGGGGTGGGGGGGTGGCTTGTGCCGTCATAATGGACAGTCGAGTGCGTATGGGGGAGGGAGTGATTGATGCGAGGGTGCGGCAGGGAAAGGGGTTGAGAGCGGTGAAACCGGGCGGAAGAAAACCGAATGGCTGAAAAAAAAGAGGGCGAAATGGTAGTGGGAGAAAAAAAACACATACCGTTTTCTCCAAATCACAAAACGCACGGGGCGGGGAAAAAAAGACAGAGATACAACGCTACAGAATGACTCGGAAGCAAAGCGGGGTGCGGTGCCGACCGAGGTATCGGTTTGTGTATTGAGTGTGTGGGGGGGGGGGGGCGGGGGAGGTCTCACAATTTAAAAACAACCTAAAGTCATTAATGTAAAATCCAACGTCATACTTTTCAAATTTAAAGATTCAAAATAATTTTTACTTTCTGTCACTCGCCCTAAAATTTACAATATGAATTTCAGTTTTCAGTTCTGTTTCGTTAATTAAGGACAGTTACAAACTGTTGTTGAATTGTAACTTTTCATTTCACGGTGGAGGCTTCAGCAGCGAAGCAGCAGGAGCAGGAGGGCGGCGAGTTGTACTCGTGTTTTGCGGGAGGAGAGCGGATCTGAGCAGCAGCGCCGCAGCCGCGCCACGGAGAGGATCTCAGGAGCTCAGGAGCCCTGGGGTATAATTACCCGCGCCATGAACATCCGTCTGTAGCATCGGCAGCGCGTCGCTTTTCGCTTTTATCTAGAGCTCGTTCGCCTCAAGACGACAGGACAAACGCTAAGCAAGTGTTGATGATTAATAAAATTGCACTACCTCCCAAGGTCCTCGCAAAAGACCGTCGAAATTATTTTTTTGTTTTAATTCTAGAATTAAAAGCGTTGTGGTATATTTTCTAGCAAGGAACAATCAGGGGCGTCAGGGGGGAGGAGAAGGAGGGGGGTGTCTGTGGCCATCTGTAATTAGGGCCGTTGGGAGCAGGCCGGGGCAGGAGAGGCGATGCCACTCAATGCCACTCCGGGCGGGCCTGCGGCCTGGGCCTGGGGAGGGCCGCGGGCCACTCGAGGCAAACAGACCTAGGAGGCCTCGAGAGCACACGGTCACGGCACAGGCCGGGGAGGGGATAGATAGATAGATAGATAGATAGATAGATAGATAGATAGATAGATAGATAGATAGATCAGAGACGATGCCACCCCTCAGGAAAATCAGAACAGCGTCAGCGATTAAAATTTAGTCGGGGATATCAAGGAAAGAAAAGTGCGGCCACCAAAACTTTCTATTCTATTCTTTCTATTAGAAATTCAGCAATAAAAAATTTCATAGAAATTTAAAATTTTGGAAATTTGTGGCAACCATGAAGGTAGGCCTGGCCTGAGACCTGGCGTCTGGCGTGGATATGCCGGTCAGGCCAGGAGTCACTGACCGGCACAACAGCCGCGGGGGAGGAAGAAAAGAAAAACGGAAATAATAAAAGGGAAAAGAGAGAGCGGCGGAACGCGCGGAACAGCCCCTGCGTGATTGGCGGGCATTTTTAAAGTTTCAGCGCCGACGGGAAGGCACCGTGAAGAGCGAGAGAGACAGAGATAGACGGTCGGCGATAGGGCGGGATAGGCGGGAGCGAGCGAGACAGACGACGGGGCAAAACGGTCGGCACACGAGAGTGACAACGCGGCAGACAGTTTTGACGACCCGCTGCTCTCCGCGCCGCCCGTGCGGCACGCGACCAGGCAGAGCGACATCCATTTTTGAGTCGCGTTTACGGACACGAGGTGGGAAGAGGGTGGGGAGGGGAGAGAGAGAGAGAGAGAGAGAGAGAGAGAGAGAGAGAGAGAGAAGGAACTGAGCAAGAGGAGCGAGGAGGAGGGGGTATACACCACCAGCAACTTTTGTCGTCCAGGGACGGCACACAAAACAAGCAAAGCAGGCCACGGGGCGCTGGCGCTGGCGCTGGCAGTCCGCCATGCAGCAGGCCGGGGCGGCACGGCAGCCATGGGCCTTAGGCCGGGGCCTAATTGCACACTTAAGTAATAGTTGTCAAGTTTACCGCCGGGCGAGGCTGCTGCGCGCTGCGCAGCCTGCGGCCGGCTGCAGTTGTAAAAGGCCCTGGTAATGGGAGTGCGGCGGCGGCCTGCCGGCGAGAGCTCTAAATCAGTTCGATAGTCAACATGTCGTGGCCGCCGCGAGCAGTAGTCGACTTTGATAGCGTCGTCTTTTTCGACGGGATCCCGTTTGCGCTGTTTTGTAGCTGCTCTTAGCAGAAATCCTATATATAGGATTCGGCGGGCCGCAACGCTGCCTGCAGAGCTAACAAAATAAAAAACACCACAGCGACGCCGACGTGGTTCCGTGACCGAGCCGCAAGCAGCGGTGCCGTCTATCTATCTGTGTCCTCGTCGACCCTCTCGAGCGCCTGCAGCGTCGCGCTAGGCCAGCCGGCCGACACGGCTGCAGCGCGGTTGCCTATCGGGCCAGGGGCCCCGCACTATCGTCTACTAAAGGGAATGTAGAGTCTTCTCATATGCAGTCTGCGCAGTTAGAAATGAAACGTTGTTAATAAGACAACATACTGCAAATTATTCAATTATTTTTTTTAAAATCAAAACAACGCATTTGAATCGAGGCGGCGAAGGCTCGTCGAAAATTAGCCACAAACCAAGCAAAAAAGTCGCAGCGTGGGGTAGTTTTATGTTGTTTGGTGGGGGTGGTAGCTATACGCCAAACTATAACCCGGCAAGCTCCGACACGGCCGACACCGACGCCCAGTTCGAAAGACGATGAGGTGAGGTGAGGCGAGGCGTGGGTCGGAGGGGCCCACCCGGGGCCGCTGCTGCTGTCTGGCCAGCCGTGCCGTCGGGGCTAAATCTCCCAGACCGAACCAAAGCCGTTGGTCGGGCCACAAAAGCCACTTTCCGGCCCCAACATTAAAACGAAATCCTTCGCCAGCCCGGAGAGTTAACGGGCGGGGGCCCGGGCGCACTCTTCGACAGCACGGGCAGGCGGGGGAGAGATTGGAGGTGGAAATGAAGAAGAATAAGAGAGAGGGAGAGGGGAAGGAGAGGGGAGGGAAAGGGGGAAGAGAGGGAGAAGGGAATGGAGATACGGCGTGGTAAAGACCAAGATAGTCAAGGGGGTTGCATCGATGCCTCTGCCAGGCGGAAAAGGCAAAAGAATGCAAAGCAGGGTTGGATTGGTTTCGGAATTGAGGTTTGACGGCCGGAGGTCCCCCACAGGGCGCTAGGATAGTGAGAAAGGGGCGGAGGGAGGAGAGAAGGTGAGCCTCCAGGCGAACACACTGTTACCGGACAGAAGCTTGCTTGGGGGGAGAGAGGGGGGGTCTAATCAGCCCCTGCCGACCGGAGGAGTCGCCTGCGTGTTCCTTCGGCGTGGCGTACCGGGGCGTGGCAAGGACCTAACAGTCCCCGTACGAGCTTAACGGTGATTGGCCGGGACATCCCACACCGGCTCCGTAACGCCGGAGGTAAACGGCCCGAAAATAGAAAAACGAACAGAGTGGGTCGGCCGGGCGGGGAAAACGGAAGGGGCGGAGGAGGAGGAACACTGAGGCGGTAATGGGCGCCGGAGAGTGTCGCTAACTGACCTGCGACAAGGAGTTGTGTCGTCCTGGCGGCAGGCCAGCTGCTACACCGGCACCAGGCAGGAAGCGACGCACTGAAAAAAAAGAAAAAAAACGCTAAATTAATAGACAATGGACAACAACGTGGCAATTATAAAGCTTAAAAACTTGCAAGTATGTTTATACTCCAACCTAAGACTTGTGGTAGAAAACCGTGAGACTGTTCTAAATTACATCCCTGGATGAATTACCTAGGGTCGCACGGCAGCTTCTCTCGTCTCTCGTGCCTGGAAAAGAATCGCCGTGAAAATACAAGGAAATATGGAGGGCTGACTGTGGCCAAAACTTTTAAAACCAACCTGTGTTAACAGTGAGGGGCCCAACCGGGCCCAACCGAACAGTGCATTGGCAGAGTGCAGGCAGGCAGCGCACAGCGTGGCAAAGCAGAGTTGAGGAGGCGGAGGGGGAGGGTGAAGAGGGTTGAGGTTGAGAGAGGGTGGTTCAGGAGAGCAGTGAAAGGGATGAGCGTGTGAGAGGGATGCGCCTCAAACGTGCTCACGACACACTGAGCGAGCCTCGCTCCTAAGAGCGCCAAATTTAAATTGTAAATCCCTCGCCACTAACCGCCTTACTCACCAGGACTCGGCAAGAGCCCGCAGGGTGGTTGAGGTGGAGTGCGTGTGTGTGGTGTGCGTGCAAGGGGGAGCACGAGAGCTGGTGACGTCACCGCCGAGGGCACGAGAGACTGAGGTTGCGGTAAGATGCGAGTTTGTGGAAACTACGCATACGCTGAAAACTAAGTACCCAGATAACACAGTAAAAAAATATTTTTTTAACTGGCAGTATTGACTTTCAAAAATAAAAATGCGGCTAAACTTTGCTCCGTTCTCTGTAAATTAACTTTTAAGGTTTCCAGGTTTTCTGGGTTTTCAGGTGGGCGTCCCGGGTGAGCGAGACAAATGAGTCACGCTGATGGCGCGTCAGTCGCAGGCTGGACCGCCCCCCGCAGGTGCCTGCCCCGCCCTGCCATGCCCCTCGCAGGTGCCCGCCCCGCCCCCGCCGCTCCGCATCATCGTCACATCTCTACGCAACCCCTTCCGTTATTTATCTCCCTCGTTGAGCGCTTTTTAACGAGCTGTTTGAAGAGGAGCGCGTTGTTACGAAGGGAAAGTGCAAGAGAGGGGAGAGAGAACAGAGGAAAATGATACAAAATTAAGATTTTACATGTTACTTTTGAAACTGACGATAACGTGTGCAAAATACGATTCTTTGGATTAAGATATGAGTTAATTTCCCTTGCCAATGCTCAAAATATGAAATCGTATATTTTATTGTTCTGCCCTGTTTATTCACAGCGTCACAGTGAGATATACTTGCAAGGGTTACAGGAATTTTTTTCGTGATGTGTATGGTTGTGAAGTTACAAGAAATGTGCATCGACTTGGAATTTATCGACGAGCAAGAATTTTGCTTTCGTAAATTTATGATACATTTTGCAAACCATAAATACAATACAATATTTATCTTTTTTTCCACAGCGTACACATATTGAGGGCGTGCAGAGAGCCCTGCGAGGCGTCTGTGCGGACGACTGGCTGCCCGAC
>NW_026267263.1:224910-226610 GCF_000697945.3 Frankliniella occidentalis | reverse complement strand
CTGGTCCTCGGCACGTGGAACACCGGTGATACGCCGACCGCCACTGTCTGCATGCACGCAAGTGCACTGATAAACTGTGTGTAACTGCTTAACACTTGCAAAGTGTTCAACTATAGGTAGGTGTACTTGAAAGTGTGCAACTCCTCAACTGAACACTTCCTAGAGAGTGAGCGTTTAATCTAAGGAAGAGCTCACATGCATGTGTGTGACAATCGAACAGTTAAAAGTGCATGTCAGTCATGCGAGTCACATCTCGAATGGCACGCACCCCTGTTTGCCATTTGCCGCTCAATTAAATGTTTGGCTGGTTTGGCTCGGTTTGGCCAATCCTGCATACATATTATGTCGATATCGGCGGCACTTCAGCCGTGCAGAACCAAAAACACACTCGATGCCTGTTATTCCTCGTACAACGTTTTTTTGTGGCGCGCGCGCACAGACACACGCACGCACGCACGCACGCACGAGGCCACCCCTAAAGTGTTCGGCCGCACGCACCAACACAGCGCGCGCGCGCCCCGCCCTTGCTGTTAAATATTGCAAAAACGTAATACAATTTTATCTCGGGTGCTGAATAATTGGCGAGAGCCGAGCGAGGTGAGGTGAGGAGGGCGGGGCGCGCTGTTGCTCTCTCCGCTGCACGCCAACGGCACGCCAACGCAGCGCGCGGGGCCGTTTCGTTAGGTCGGGAGAATTCGTCTACTCCGCACCCCTCGACCTACCCCGCCCTCCCCCTCTCTTTCTCCTCGCCCTTATACTTGCTCCCCTCTCTCCCTCTTTGCTTATTCTCGGCAGCTGTGTACAGCATCTTAATCAAAATACGTGCTCTTACGTCGTTTCAATGTTTCACCATGTTTAAGTATTTCACAATCGTACCGCACCAACTCTCTCCCGTGTTTTTTATGGCTTATATTTTATTTTCTGGTAGCCTTATGGTAGCCTGATCGTACAGCGTGTTCTCGTTTTCGTCGTGTTACCCTCATTTCCTCCGCCGTGTCAGCGTGCGTGCACGCACGATCCCGGCTCAACGCAAAGATGCGCGTCTTGTCGCGGATCTCTCGAGGGATACGCTAGTTTTTTCCCCGCCCGCTCTTTCATACGTTGTCTTTTTTTCGCCTCCCTGGTGTGTGTTGTTTTTTTTTTTTTTTTTTTTTTGCGGGTTTGGGAGATTGAATTCCTGTGCATTGTGAGCGCGCGCGGGTGGCGTGGACGAGCCGGAGACATTGATGACTCCTTTTCATGGCAGTGATTGATTGTTTTGCATGAAAAAAAGGAAACAGGGAGAGAAGAAAGACAACGCCACCGCCCCCGCACCAGCAAAGGTGCGCCGCGACGCTCTCAAAGTTTTTGTTTTGACTTTTTTTTTTTTTTATTTTTTTGTCAACGCCGCTTGCCCCCGCCACCGTGCACTGGGCGCGGACCGGTAGTGTACTGCGTTGTACGAAATTTAATTTATTTCGATTAAAAGAGAAAGTTTTGTGTTTGCTGTCAATGCAAATTGGGCCACGCTCAGGCGGGCACAGGAGGGAGGGAGAGAGGGAGGGAGAGAGGGAGGCAGAGAGGCATGGAGGCAGAGAGAGAGAGAGAGAGAGAGGGGGGGGAGTGCATTATTGGCACTGCATTACTTTGCGGGACGTGGACCGTGGCCCCCGCGAGGGGAGAGAGAGACAGTTGGGGGTCGGGGGGTGGACCGATAGGAG
>NW_026267263.1:220419-224560 GCF_000697945.3 Frankliniella occidentalis | reverse complement strand
AGGGAGGGAGGGAGGGAAATCAGCGCTGCAGCCACACCAGCCAAAACCGCGCTACCTCTCTAACGATACACGGGGGCAACAGTCAAACATAAAATAACAATTCCATTGCTCCGAAATTGGCGATGAAAATTTGATGGCATTATCGAACCGCGCCGCAAAAACGCCACGCCGCGCCGCGCCACGCCAATCCCCTCCACGCACGCCACGCAGCAGCCGTGAATTGATGGTGATGTAATAGGGACGATCAATTTGCACGTACGGCCGGGGGAGGCTGCAGTTGGGACCCGCGGAGGGGCGTGGCGGGGCGGGGTGCGGGAGATAGCATCTGCTACATATAGGCTGATTGAATACGTCGTACCCATACAGAACCACCCTCCCCTCTATACGGCTCGGCTTGACGCATAGAATGACTGACTGGCTCCCCAGGCTGGTCGGGCCGGGCCGGGGGTGCGGTTGGATCAAGGGCTCAAATAAAGCTTATTTCCAGGCGGGGTGGGCGTCAGCCTGTAGTATAGCGATACGTCTCGCACGACATGCCGGCGTGTCTGCTTCACAAACAGAAAAACCTAGAGAAAAACACACGGAACTTCTCGCGCACGCAGCAACCGTAGGCTACACGGAGTAAAGCATGTCCCTGCTTCAAAAACAATGTTTCGACCCAAGTGAATGCCCGTCCCATTGCGAATCCAAGTGCATCGCCTTTGGGATCATATATGCTCCATTCTTGAATACATTTCTTATTGTTTGCCTTAATTAAGGCACCACCCTCTGTGAAAAATATCCTCGCGAGGATACTTTAATTTACGCGTAAATTTACAAACATCTGATGTTATTTTTACACACACTGATAAACTAAGTGTTCAACTGCTCAACACTTGTAAGTGTGCAACTGCAAGTTGAATACTTACAAGTGAGCAACTCCCTAGTCGTACACTTGCAAGTGTTGAACTCGGTAGATGTGCACTTGCACGTCTGCAACTCCTCGGTTGCACACATCTTTAGATTGGACGCTTACTGTGTAGGAAGTGTTCAACCGAGGAGTTGCCCACTTGCAAGTGCACACCTACCGAGTTGCACACTTGCAAGTATTTAACTTGCAGTTGCACACTTGCAAGTATTTAACTTACAGTTGCACACTTAGAAGTGCTGAGCAGTTGAACACTTAGTTTAACAGTGTAATTTGGAACAGTCAATTCTTACTTCACTGGTAAAACAAAGGTGATATTTCGTACTCTAACCACATTTTGAGTTACCCTTAGTGCCTTTTAAAGGTAGGAGTTAGCACATTTGTTTTACCAGTGTTGTCTATCAATTCCAAGTCGACACGAAATGCATGTAAACTTAAAATTTCTACTTGTAATTCTACGACACACACATCACGAAAAATTTGCCCGTGAACCTACGACCATTTTTCACAGTGGCGTTGGTCCGGGGTGAATAAGTGAGGCGAGGAAGTTGCTTTAAGTAAGCCCCCTTTACGTCAGTTAAAATTTCATTCAAATCGGACTGGCTGCCGCCGGCCCCACGGACTTTATCACGCGGCCCGTGTAATCGCCGTTTCGCGAGCCGAGCGGCGGCACACGGTATGAAACACGTTAATCATCTTTAAACTGCTGCGCCCGCCGGCTGCGCCACGCCGCGCCCCTCTCTCTAATGACTCAAGGCGAGCAGCCACTGCTTGTGCATGCCGCGGGCGGGCCGCGCTGAGTTAGGCCCCACTGACTGTTATTGCAGCGGCGACGGGCCAGGCCAGTGCAGCAGCAGCGTGACCAGCAGCGCGTCGTCGCCAAGGAGCCGTCGGGGTGTTTTAGTTTGTCACACACAAATAAGTGAGACGCGTGACGACAATTTTCAGACCCTTTTAGCCCTAAGACGCCTTAAAAATGATTAAAGTTAGTGTCTTTAATTAGGGTTTTAATCTGATAGGGACTATATGACTATAGCCTGTAGAAGTGGTGCGGTTTAACAAATTTGAGTCGCTATCACCAAGTCTGACATAACACTTGGGAAAATAAATTTTTGAATGAAGTAAATTTTGTTTTGGGGAATGATGCAAAAATGCAGCTGAAGCCTGCAAATTTAGTTGATGCCAGTGTGGAAGCGGAAGCTCAGGCCAAAATAACGCTTTCCCAAGAAAAAGCATGGTGCAGTATAAGGTGTATGTTACATACATATGTTACATATGTTACATACAGTATGTATATGATAGAGGGAATATGACAACAGGGTGGGGCTGTGTCTCCACACCGAGGCCTTTTCGGGGCACCAGGATGCCACCACCCCTAGCCGTCCATGTCTGGAATTTGAAGCCCCCCGTCCCCGTCCCCTTCCCCTGCCGACCCCTTTGAGAGAGGCGACTGCCTTGCCTCGGGCTGCCCGCCGCTAGGCCATAGCCCGCTTCTGAGGCGCCTTTTGTTTATGCCCACCGGTGGTGTTCGCCGCGAGATGGCGCCACACGCTGGTGCCCTGAACCGCACGTGTAACGGTGCACCGATCCTACCCCTGTCATTACTCCTCCAGTACAACTTTCCTCTCTCTCTCTCTCTCTCTCTCTCTCTCTCTCTCTCTCTCTCTCTCTCGTAAATGCAAAAAAAATCCCGGAACTGCGATCGGGGCTCAATGATGCGAAATGGGGTCGAGCGCGCCGGGTTCTAGGAAAACTCTAGCCAGAACAGAGACACCACTAACAAAAATAACTAGCTATATGTACGCCAGACCACGTCTCGCGTAACAGGCTTCGCGATATCTCACGAAACACTGTTACGCTGCGACGCGCCTGGCGCACATATAGCTAGGCCTGCGGCGCTGACACCCGAGACGGGGTAATAGGAGTGTATATACAATTTTTCGAAATGAAGTCTTTTAAATGATTTAATCGACTATTTGATCATTTTCGGCTCATTTTTGTCAAGAAATACCCCCTAGCACCTAAACGGTAGAAGATAGAGCCAAACGGACGAAATTTTTGCCCAAAGGGCTCTACTTTGACAAGTTACCCCTTAGGAACCCATAAAAAAATATTTTGATAAAAATTCATTTTGTGACCTGTAGTTTTTGATTTTTTAAAAAGTCAATTTTTGAGCTACAATGCTCATCTTCGAACTCGATCTGTCTTTTTATGGTACAAAACGACCCCTAAATTCCCAGATCGCTATCTCAATCCATTCTCGAGTTATCGTGCGGACAGACAAACACACAAACAAACCCACAAACAGAATGAAACTTTTTCGGTCAGTGGAGTAATGGGCTTCGCTAATCGCTCAGCCAACTACTAAACTTAAATCTGCAGAACTAAAACTTGACACCTTAAATCCAGCACACTGTACTTGATTTTTCAAGTGCATATCTCTTGAATCAAGACACATTATGTACTTTAAAAATCAAGAAAGAAGTAGAATGTACTTGGTCCAAGACCTCAGATCTCTTGGGGGGTGCAATCACCACAAGCTCCAGCCCACCACCAAGAGCGCTATATGCACGGCAAAAATGTGAACTGTTGTTGTTGTTTGTTGCCTTCGGACGCATTCTTAGTGGGAGAATGGACGAAGGTAAGTGGTAGGGAGGCAGGTGCGTGCGCGGGGGGAAAGGGGCAGGAGAGGCTCCCGACCCGGGCATGCATGCACGGCATGCACGGCGCGCAGGGGGTTGACGTGTACATAACATTCCGCTGCAGCCTCTGGCGGGGCAGAGCAGGGCAGAGCGGGCCGGGCGTTATACGGCCATCGTAAACCGGTCGCACTGCACGACCTGAAATATTGAACAGCAGTAGGAGCGCACGGGGCCCCGTGTGCCCAAGGGGGTACTGTGAGAGTGTGTGTGTGCGCGCGCGCGCGCGTATGACTTCAACACCACCCTCCCCTCAGCGCTTCCACACTCTGGGCAGTGTGCCCTACTACAGACTGCAGGAGGACCTCGGACGGCAAACTCTGCGGCGTCGGCAGGGTACCCTGGACGTGCACCGCACGGTCAACGCGGAGGTGTTGTCCACGGCCGCCGAGGCCTGCGCCGCCGAGGCCAACAACGAGCGCAACAACAACAACAACATTGCACGTCGTGGTTGTGTATACCTGCGTCCCGGTCGATGCGTGCATTATGCAGCAGACAAGGGGGGGGGCGATAGTGGAGGGGCAGTGGAGGGGGA
>NW_026267263.1:217234-220104 GCF_000697945.3 Frankliniella occidentalis | reverse complement strand
TCTTTGAAAACACACACATACACACACACGCCCTTATTATACTCCAGTATACCTGCCGTCGGGTCGAAAATTTCAAAGGAAACCTGCGCAGTTTGCGGACGACGCCCCTTCCCCCCTCCCCCTCTCTCGGCGCGCACTTAGTGTCCAACTTGGCTATGGGTCCTGCGGTGTCCCCTCCCGGGCCCAAGGGGGGTCCCCTCGGGGTCCCTTCCTCAGTGCCGTCTGCGCCCCACACAGGCCCGCGAGCGCCATAAGTCCCCATTAGAATAACTTGGACATCTCGCGCTCACACACATGCGCACAAACACACACACACGCGCACACAGAGACATGTGAGCTCCCACCCAGGAGGCCAAATTCGACCAGTTACCGGCGCCGGCCAAATTCTTTTCTCGCTCTCACTCAGACACACACGACATACCTACACCAAAAGTTTCCAAATAAAATTTGGACAAAGAATTGAGTAAGCGGGACAGCACGAAAGGGCGAGTCGACGGGGTAGTAGTAGGCGGGGATGACGGGAAATGTGGGGTGGAAACAACAGGGCAGGCAGCAGCAGCAGCGGGAGCGTTGGGTAGGGAGGAGAGGACGGGGGGGCAAAGCGCAAGTTTTGAGCCCCTGGGTCCATAGGCAGCGTGCCCGGCATACCAGCGAGGCGGGGCGGTGCGGGCGTGCTGGGCTGGGGTAGGGTAGGGTGGGGCTGGAAGGGGTGCCGTATGACCGGACCGGGGCCGGCAGTGCCCCCCAGAAGGGCCCCCCTAAGGGCTCTCCCCCCGGCAGAGTGGACGAGCCCGGCACTCCAAGTCCGCCGCCATATCCCCCCCTCTCCCGTTCTCTTCAACCACCACGCCCCGCCACGCCCAGCCACAGCCCCACCACCATGTCAATTCAAGCCGCCCTCCACCTCGCTTTCAATGGAGTTCGAAAGGGGCTGGAGTAACGTGAGCAGTTTGGGAAGGCGACGCGTGCCTGCCTCCTGCCTCCCTCCCACTATTCCCCTCTCGCTCCATACCAGCTTCCCTCTTACTTCTCACTTTCACTCTCACTCACTCACTCACTCACTCACTCACTCACTCACTCACTCACTCACTCACAGTAGTCGCCACGCTTGCCGCCAAAATTTTGCAGTCCTATTTAATTGACAAACGTTGGCGGTCTATTGGAGTCTGACAATTTTTGGACTGTTTGCTTGCTAAAATTTGGCCATTGAAGCGGCCAAAAGTTGGCTTTACTTTGAAGTAATGTCAGGTTTTGGCAATTAACGGCTGAAGAATATTCCCAAAAGTTTGGCAAGCTAGGATACCACGGCGTTTAGAGTGCTCACCGAGGTGCTCACTCTCACACTCCTCGCAGTCTCCCACTCTACTCAGCCCATGTGCGAAACGTTTTAAGAAGTGACAAAAATGGGCCCGATTTGTACGCATGTGTGACGCGCAACTAGCCGAGCCCGCCACGGCCGCCCCGCCCCAAGTCCATTTCGCTACAACTGCGTTTGACGCGCTGCCCAATAACTCTCCCCGGTGGTCAATGGTGCGACACGGCGGCGCGGGACGGCCCGCCGCACGGCCCCACCACCCACCTCCATACCCTGGACACGTCAACCGACCGCGTCGTATGGGGCCGGGTAGATTCCAATATACCTACACATTCAAGTAGAATAAAAGCACAAAAAAAATTGAAATTGGTCGTTAGGGTTTCTCTTATTTATCTGCTTCCATCGCCACCATCATCGGGACGCTGGAGCGCCTGTCGGGGTGGGCCAGCCCGCACGGCAGCCGTGCGCGCGAGGCCGATGGGCGGCCTACCCTCCAGGCGTCAGGGGCGCGCCCGGCCCGCCCGGACCCGTCCCGCCTGAGTGGAGTGGAATGGCGTGTAGCTGCACGGCTAACTGCTTGCCCGGCCCAACCTGGCCGGCCTCTGCCCGCCCCGACCACACCACAGCCACCCGGCCGGACCACTCCGCGGCCACCGCGCCCAGCCCAGAGCAGCCCCACCCCGCCCCAGCGCCATCTCGGCACCGCAAATGATTTCCACGTGCAAGCTGTGTTGTTGGGGCTCCCCCTTCCGTCTCTCCCTGTTCCACTCCGCTCTTTCCCCTCACAACCCCTCTCTCCCTGCCTTACTCACGGACCGCCAGGTGTAATGTAGCGACAGACAGAGAGAGACAGAGAGATGGGGAGGGGCGGAAGGGGAGAGGTAAGTGAGTGCGAGAAAGAGAGAGAGGACCAGAAAGAAGAAACTCAATCAAAAATGCAGCGGCTGGCTGAGCATGGCGATGTGACGCGGCTGGACCTGACAGCAAGATGGATACACTCATTGGTCCAGGCACAGACAGACAGACAGACAGACAGACAGACAGACAGACAGACAGACAGACAGACAACGACGGCCTCACACTCTGTGAGGTGAAGTCATCAGTCCGGGAAGAGAGGGGGAGAGAGGGTGTAGCTTTTGAGTGTGACTGCTGCCTGCACTCCCACGCAAACCGCGCACTTTGTAAAGAAAAATGCTAAAAAAATATTCGGAAATACATGAAAGTTTGCAAGCGTTACTATGTGTAAATTCTCATTAATAGGTGCGACACGCGGGTCTGACAAACCTAACGTGGTAATGTCTGGCAGGTCGCGGAGGGGGTTGCCCCCACCCGCATCCCCCCCTTCCCCCCGGTTCTCTCGGGGTCCCACTGCCGCCGCGCCCGGCGGATTGCTCCGCACAAGCAGCGCGTTCGTGTATGTAGCCATGAATATTTCAAAATCTCCGCCGGCTCCCGCCGCCGCTGCCGCCGCCCCCAACACCAACATCCCCCACCCGGGGGGTTGGACCGACCGACACAGGCTGGCCGGCTGCTCTCCCTCCCTCCCTCCCTCCCT
>NW_026267263.1:215874-217119 GCF_000697945.3 Frankliniella occidentalis | reverse complement strand
GAGGACGGGGTCTAAGGACTGCCAGACAGGTGGACTGGGAATAATTTCCATACCAAGGCGAGGGCGGAGCGGCGAGCGCGGGAGGACGGAAGGAGAAGGCAAGGGGAAGTAAGGGGAAGGGGGGCAGAAGGCGGCTTCCAGGAAAGCGTCACTTGAATTTTTACCACGCATGTCTGCGTACGGCGGGCCGCGGGCCGCGGAACGCGACGCACACACCCAGACTCCACTTATCCCAGAGCAGGCCGTATACGAATACTCTAAAGGAGGGGGTGGGGTGGAGAGTATGGGGGAGCAGGCAGCAGGGGCGACCTGGACGACCACATTACCGCCTGACAGAAACTTCTTATACAACCCCTTTCTTATTCGTCTCTCTCTGATGCAGTACTGCAGGCGGGCAGCAGCGGGGTAGTAGATGCAAGGGGAAGTAGGGGGGGGTGACATCGCAACGCGCAAAATTACGTCGAATTAGCCATCTCTCTCTCTCTCTCTCTCTACTCTCCGCGAGTGACTGTTGGTGGAGCGACGCCGTAATTAGATCAATGTGCCGCGGTAACGCTTATTGGCCTTGCCCCCCCCCCCTCCCCCTCACCCCCCGGCACACTGCTTGGGTTTGTTTAAGCCCTCCATAGTAGTGGCGGCGCGGTGGAGGAGGCCCTGGAGGAGGAGAAGTAGGAGGAGGCTGTGTAGGAGCTGTCACCCCCGGTAATGGGAATTATTCATAGAGGCCAATCAAGGCGGGGGAGGTCCATACTCGAGCGCGGCGCGGCGGCCCCGGCTCAGTCAGTTAGGCCCCGCCCCGCCCCGCCCGAGCTGGAGCGGGCAAGTTCCCCATCACGCTCACTCGAATAAACAAACAGCCAGCACCACCGATAGTAACAGTGTCGTAAGGAAATCCAGACGCCGCCATCGTCTTGCATTTGCCAAAGTGTCTTTTTCTTTCCATACAGAGCGAAAGCCTAGCGACGGCGGCGGCGGGGTCCCACGGGTTGCAGAGCCCGCAGCCCCGTCCTCCCTGGAGCAGTACAGCGCGATGTCGTCTCGAGACGGCGGCGGAGCTCTGGAGCCGGACCGCCGGACCTGTCCTGTCCCGCGCGGGGGCGGCGGCAGGTCGTAAGGTCGAGTTGCAGAGCGGGCCGGGCCGGAGCAGCGCAGGCCTCCACTCGGAGCCTTCTGAATAATACAGGCATACGGGGCGGGGCGGCTTCATTGTGACCCGCATGGCATGGCTGAGGGGTGCGCCCCCCC
>NW_026267263.1:214771-215594 GCF_000697945.3 Frankliniella occidentalis | reverse complement strand
GGGCAGGACGTATAAGGGAGGGGGAGGGGAAGGTAGTAGGGAGCATCGGATTGATGCACGAGCGGTGGAAAATTCAATCTTGGGGTGGTCGTCGTCGTCGTGCTCGCGGTGTGTTTGGCGCGTATCCCCCCGTCGCACCCCGCGCGCGTGCGAGAGAGATAGAGCATGTCGGCCGGTATTCTGGCCGCGAGCCGCCGCGGGTGCGAGAGAGATAGAGCACGGCGCCGTCGCTGTCGCGGTAATGCAGTGTACTCCGCCGTCTCTTTCCGCTCTCTTTGCCCCGCCCCCGGCCCGGCCCGCTGCTGCCAAACCTCTTACGCGCCGAGGCCGTGGCGCGCTTTTCGGTTTGCACCTGCGCCGCCCTGGCCCACCGCGCTCCCGCTCTACGTTCAGCTTTCCTCCTCATTGCGCCCTTAAAAGGGAAAGGAAACAACGACGCAGAAAAAAAATAGTTTGGCAGGCAGGAGAAAGGTCTTTACATAAAACGCTGCTTACGTTTAACCGTAAGTTGCTGCGCATTTTTCATGTCTGGTATGGTATAACATCCTGTGTGTAAACTCTCCGAAGCCAAAGCAGATCCGGGAAACAAAGTTAACAGCGTTTTGGCGTAGAAAAGAAAAGCGGAAGGAAGGGCATCGACAGTCACAAAGTAAGTTGTGTACTACTTTCCGAATGGACCGTATGGTTCAGGTTGGGCAGGCAGGCAGGGCGGCGCGCGGCACCAACACAGCTAAAGCTCGGACCTGCTGGTCAGCTGCGCGGACAGGTGTCCGAACGGGGCCCCCGGGGGGCCCAGGAGAGAGAGGGAGGAGGGCGGGGAGGG
>NW_026267263.1:210140-210479 GCF_000697945.3 Frankliniella occidentalis | reverse complement strand
GAGGTGGGGGAGGCGTGAGGCGCGTCACGTTTCCATTAGTGTCGGGGAGAGAGAGAGAAACTTCGTCACAACATGTCATCCCTCTCAGAGGGGTTGGTGGTGGGTCCGTCCTCCACGCCACCACGCGCGCGCCAGCCAGAGCCTCGCGGGGGAATCGTAAAACAGGGGCAAAGCGGTGTACGGCAGCAGCAGCAGCAGGGCGTAGGTGGGCGTGGTGGGGTGTTCCTCGGAGGCGGGGCGGGGCGGACGTAAGAGCCGGGCCCGTGCGAGTAGCCGTATGCGACTCATTACGCGAGATTGGGCGTGTCGCTGGCAACCCTGAGGGCTGCCCACCCCGCC
>NW_026267263.1:207983-209365 GCF_000697945.3 Frankliniella occidentalis | reverse complement strand
GGGGCGGTGGCAAGGAGAACCACCATACCGCCCGATATACACCGTCCCGCCCATCCATTCCCCGTGAAATAATACGCCTCCCCCGAAGCGCCGAGAACACGAAACGGCCAAGAAAGATCGAGGAGCTCACTGGCTCTGGCCATACGATTTAGAAAGCATGGTCATGACGGCGAAACGTTAGAATGAACCACACTATACCAGTGTGTGCGTGGTCAAAAAAGAAAGCAAAATATTCATCGCTTGTGCCAGGTAATATATTTTTGAGGTTTAAATTTTCTTGAGGGCGGGGTGACTGGTTCTGGCTGGCAACGCGGTCCCCTGAAAAGGTGCGAGAAATGACGAAACCAGTTTGGTACTTTGAAACCGTCCAACCATCGCGTAGATGGTTCAGGTCGTCGTCACCGCCACGCCACCTATCGGCGGGCAGCCAAAGCAGCTTGACCCACAGTCTCCCCCCCCCCCCCACACACACACACGCATACGCACACCGGCACGACACAGATGGAGGGTACATTTTAACACACGGCCTGCTTCCTCGCAGCGAGACACTAATATGCCGACGTAATTCATAACCTAGCCCGCCCCCCGCGGCGCCCGGCCCGCCCCGCGCCTCTCTGGACCCGCCCGGTGCGCATTAGTGACTAACACTGCGCGCGTGTGACGGGCTGTGACGGCCGTGACGTGTTGTGACGGACGTGCCAGTGATTAATCATTTAACTAAATATTATACGATTACACGACGCCGAGGTGGCGCGCGCAAAATGAAAACGAGTGGGGCAAAAATGAAAAAATAAACAGCCTAACCTCACTTTCTCTTCCAGCAGTGCGCTGCCGCCGTGTTGGTTTTCTGCCGCTCCTGTTGTAGTTGTTGTTGTCGATGTCCATTCAACAGCATCGTCTGCTCCGGCAGAATCTTCGCCATCCCGCGACGACAAAGGGCTCAACAAAGCAACGCGTTTTCCTTTCGTTCTTTTCGCTGGACGGGCAAAGCAGAGAGGGGACGGACAGACACATGCACAACAGATACGCGGCGGGACAGGGCAGGCAACCTGACCAAAGGCACCACTACTGTCATGCTACTGCTCTCTCGCTCGGTTTCGGCTTCGGCTTCGGCTTTCGCTCTCGCTCACTCTCCCATAATCGCCGGCGTATTCGGACGAGGTTCTCCGACGCGAAGACGACGCGGTCCAGCCACACCCTCCTCCCTCACATCGCTACCCCTTCGCCCTCCACTCCTCTCTGGAGCAGGAGGAGGGGGGGCTACCACACCAGGGCTGAGTGTTCAATCAGCCGAGGTCTGAGTTGACTGCCGCCCGCCCCGCCGAGGCCAATCTCGGGGCATTCATGATGAAGGGCAACACCACGCGCCCCCGCCGCCCCTG
>NW_026267263.1:205141-207903 GCF_000697945.3 Frankliniella occidentalis | reverse complement strand
CACCCCCAAGCCCCTGCCGCGCCGCCCCCGCCGTGGACTCGTGGGGGTTAGTTGGCCGCAATATTTCATTACGCAAGCCAACTCGGACAAACAAGGTATACACGCGGCTCCGCCCCAAAGTCCGTGTGGGAGGCGCAGGCGGCACGGCGGCACGTCGAGGTCGCGCGTGGATTTCCTCGGAAATGACGCAGCTCGACGACGGTGTAATGTAAAAATTTGGAACGATTTCGAATACAAAATAATGAGAATCGGTTTGATAAGTCATTGCGCACTATGGCACTATGGTGCGGGTGGTGGGGTCCGATCCGAGGCTCGCTGTGTGAGACGGTGAGGGCCCTCGTGAGCTAAAAGGTGGGCGCGGGCGCGGTCTCGGCTGGGTGGGGGAGGGGTCTCCGTGGTGGTGGGGTTGGCGGTCGAGATAGGCTATCCGGGACGAAGGGCATCGGGCTGTGCTCGGCCAGGCGTGGTGCAGCGCGGTCCTGGCGGCGACAGCCCCGATGACAGCCAGTGCACTGGCGCCGGGGGGAAGGGGGGCGGGGGCGCCCTCGCCGCGCTCTCCCTAGTCGTGGCCGCCCTCCCCAGTGACCCTCCCAGCAGCGCGCGGCTCTCCGGCCAAACTCTCCTCCAGTTATTTTTATCACCAAACTCTTGTCAACATAACATGACATGTAGAGCGTACCGAGTATTTCTCGCACCGCTCAGCCCTCCTTGCCTCCACCAGAGTAGTGACGTCTCTCCAGCCTACTCCTCTCCAGCAGTCGGTGCTCTCCAGCATCTCCAGTGAGCCTGCTCTCCAGCGACGCTCCCGGTGCGGCGGCGGCGGTCAGTGCGACGCACACCGCACATCATGACGGTCATTTCGCGAGCTTTATTCTCCCCTCGGCCTGCATAACAGCCAGCAGCGCCACCCTCGGGGCGCAAGTGTGCTCCACACTGCTCAAAATTGCTCAAAATACTTCCAACTCCTTTGCACAGCAACAATCACGAACAATCACAATACTGTAACTACAATTTATTCCGGATTTGCTGTAGGAATTTTACCCCACGGCAATTTTTTTCTTTACAGGTGTCCGCGCCTCCGCTCTAGTAAACCGAGAATTTATTGCCGTGTTCCACAGCTATCTGCGCCATCTTGTCACTTTTGGCGCATGACGGCGCGGCGCAACGGGGCGAACCTCGGAGCTCGGCATGCCGACGTGAACACCACACACACAACACGCGGACAGGCGGGCCGCGCCATGACAAAAGGCAGCCCGCCGGAGCCGAGCCGCGAGTAGTATCATGTTTCCTACATTCCGACGGGGGGGCCGAGCGCGCACGGCGGGGCGCGGCGGGGCGCGGCGGGGCCGGGGAAACCTTTTCCGCATATCAGCGCTAATGAGGATAACAGTTCCTTATCGCTGAGCGAAGCTCAGTCCAAGTCGATGAGGGGTCAGGCGATGTGTCCGTCGTGAGTCTGTCACGTCTGTGTTTACGTTCCACTTTTTCTGGAAAACGGCTGGATCATGGACGGAATGCGAGTTTGACTAAACATCTATAATTCAAGGAAAACCAAGTGGGAGCTTTTCGTTTGTAACGGTTTGATTGGAAATATTTAACTCTTAAATTTGAAAAGCAGCGGCTTTCTGTTGTTACGTTGGCTAACCTGATTGAAGGCCTGCCCTGCCCCCCGGCTACTGCTGCACTCACTTCACGACTTCAAATCTTCCTTACAAGTGATCAAATTGTCAGACGGTCAAACCGAGTGTGATGTTTTAAGTTTTAGAGTTGCGGAACTCGACCAACGAAGTTTCGCGAGTGTCCGGCGAAAAGAAACGAAAGTGATATTTGGAATGGTTTACGTGTTTACGTACGTAAGTTGGAGGGGGGAGGGGGATACTGGTTCGGCGGAATTGTGAAAAGGTAACTAATGTTTCGGGTTTATCTTGACAAAAGAAAACGAAATTGTTTTATGCTCCAAGACGATCGGGAATGAAATGGCAGAGTTATTGTCCACCAAATTGCGAATTTGGTCACTTTTGCACACTTTTACTCATTTGGGGGCTAATAACTTTGCCATTTCGACTCTGATTAGCTTTGAGCATAGGACATTTCCTTTTTACTTTTAAAAAAGGAATCCAAATCTTGTATTAGACTTTTAATTTTGTAACTTCTAAAAAATTCAAAGTTTTCAATTTTGTTATTTTAACAAGATGTAATGGTGTTTACTTGTAGAATGATTGGAAGTCACCTAATCTTTAAATAGGACATGTTAAAACGATAATTAAACGCACAACTGATTTTCACAATAGGCATGGACCTGCAAGCAACCGAACAATATTATAGCCAATATCGTTAACTCAGGTAGGATAGGCCCATCAAAATCAGAATAAGGTATATCGTTTTCTTAAATTGACTAGCTTTGTCTGGAGTCACATTATGTTTAATGATGTCCAATAAAATTGGTGGGAGCATTGAAATTAAACTGTATGATACGATACATTATACATAGAACTATCAATTAAATATACTTCAGTGACTCGTGATTCTTCAAATGCCTCGGAGAGAGTTGATAAAAATAAATGAAAGAGTGACAAGTTATACTTGTTGTAGGAAAGAAGTTTAAATGTATTTTGAAATTAAATTAAATATGAGGGTATTTAATTTTACTTCAACCAGAGGCAATCAAACAGAATTTCACCTTTCAAAAATAAGTGGAATTGGTTCAATTGAAATGTGGCAATACAGAAAAGGGTAAATCAAGTAGGGGAGGGCAGTGGGGA
>NW_026267263.1:203183-204689 GCF_000697945.3 Frankliniella occidentalis | reverse complement strand
TGTTCTATATTTGTTACATCTTCTGTTATTTTAATGCACTTCGCTCAGCTACCCCGTGCATAATGTTACCGCACGGGGCCCTACGTAATTAACGTGATGGTGCGTGACTCTGGACTCACGCACGGAAGCGCGTGCGGCCGGGCCGGGGTGCGGCGGGGCGGGGCGCCCTTTTAATCTAAGCCTGCGCCCGGGCGGTAATGGAGAACATGCGGGGTGGATTTAAAAAATAGCGCTGCCAGGCCGTCGGTGGTGCCGGTGCCGGTGAGGGCGGGGTGGGGTGGGGGAACACCCCGAGGTGCGGGCGTAGAAGGCGTTGTTTTACCGCCAACTTTCGCTATGATGAGCAGACGGCATCATCGCGAGGGATCAGTGGCCTGAGCTCATTCAGTCTGCGTGATCCGGGCGCGGTGGGGGCGGTGGACCGCTGCTCCACCCTTACAGAGGCGCTCGCTGGGTTGCCTACCCGCCAGGCGCCTCAGCGCGTACACCGGGTGCGTTCGCTGCGCTAAGAGGTCTTTGAGCACCACGATGATGTTATTGGCTATTGTTTTCCGCCAGCACCACGGGCGAGTGTGAGTGTCAGACTGAGAGAGACGGTGGGATCGTGACTTATGGCACGGACGGACCTCTCTCTCTCCCAGTCGTAATACGCGACTTTCATTTTTGTTTTTAAAAATGCGAGAAGCGTCCCGCGGACAAAAGGGTTGTGTGTGTGGGGAGATATGATGATGACGGGGACAGAAAAATATACGGAATTGAATAACGCGCTGGGAGACAGAGGCCGGGGGGGGGGGGGCTGCAAGTGTCCATTCCAGAGATAGTCGCTCTGCATACAGTTTGTTTGAAGGGCTGAAGGGATGATGTGTGGCTGCGGTCGGAATACAGAAGGAAAGGAAGCGGGAGGGGGGGGGGGTGCACGCCAGGACGCATACGGAATCGCAACATCGGACGGGGTTGGGGTTTAATTGAAAGATACTACTATGACGGGGCGCAGCACGCAGTCGATGGCCAGGCCGCTGGGCACCGAATTAACACATTAGCGGACAAAGAGAACGGGTGTGTCGGCGAACGGGGCGGGGCGGGGCCAGGCGGGGCGGGGCGCCCAACAGAGTGACCAGCACGGGCCACCGTGTGATTGATAAGGGATGCAGCAGCTCAGAGAGGGGAACCAGCGCACAAAGCAAAAGAGAGAGAGGGGGGAACAACACTGAGAGTGAGACAGAGAGAGAGAGAGGGCGCGCGTCCGCTCCCTCCACGCCAGCAGTCTTGTGTGGCAAACCTCCCTCATTGTTGAGCAGTGAAATTGAATTCCGTACATATCTCTGCGGTTAGATGGTTTTGTAGCTAATGACGGACTTTGGGGGGAGGGAGAGAAGGGAGGTTGGCGTCACTGATACGCCCGGCGGACGGATCTGGCGTTGGCGGGAAGGGAAGGGGGAGGTCCCCGTCAAAGTTCATAATAACTGGAGGTCGCCGTCGACATCGCTGGGACGGCGGGGCTGGGCG
>NW_026267263.1:200706-202353 GCF_000697945.3 Frankliniella occidentalis | reverse complement strand
CCCCCGAGTGCGCCCGGCTCGGGCCAGCAGGGCGGGTGCGGTAGCAACAGAGTACCTTTCCGACGCTGCCCACTCCTCGGCTCCCGCATCATCTTCCGTAGGATACTCAGGGATATACCGAGTGGAAAGGCTAATACTCCCCAGTGTTTGCATTCCCAAGGGGCTATGGCGCCTTACGGGCAGATCGGGTAGGCAAGCCCGCAACACTGTAGTGTATTGCCTTTACAGACCCCTCTTGCTCGCCCCTTTGACGTGCACTTCTCCTCGCACTACACCTGATGGCTCCCCGCCCCTCTCACCGTGTGCGTGTATCCTACACGCTCTCTCATTCATTCGCCCATTCTCTCTATCTGTCTCACACTCTGTCAGTTTCGTGAAGCGAGTGCCTTCCATCGCAACAAATAACTCTCGAACGACGAGGCCTCGACGGCTGGGGAGCGCCGCGCGGTGTCCGAGGCCGCGGAGCGAGCCTTCTTCCGTCACTGTTCGGCCTGCTCCCACCCAGAGTCGAGCCCACAGGGCCTCGCAGCCGCCGCGCTCACAGAGGAGCACGTCAAGGAAAACTGGCTTCATGTTTCAGCTCCTCTGCTGCCGCTTCCAACGTAATGCCGACTTTTTTTTCGCCCTGTCGGAATAAGAAATAAAAAGAAGAAGGGGAGAGACGGAATTCCGGCGCAGCCCAGACATAATAGGCTTAGCGGAGGCGGGCTCTGGCTCTGGCGGGCGGGCGGCCCACAGGGGCTGCCTCTCTTTCAATTACATATTTATACATTTACATTCATATTTCGGTCCGAGGTGCGGCTGTTACACTCAGACCGCTTGTCTCGCGGAGCCGCTGCTGTTTTCTTTCCTGCTCCTCCTTAATTTTCTTTCCATTGCCACTGGCGCGGAGCGGCGGGGCAGGGCGGGGTGGGGTGGGGCGGAGCGGAGGTGGCGGGGCGGTACGCCCAAAGTGGGTGTTTCTCGGCGAGGCCGCCGGAGCCCGAGTTTGGGCCGCAAACAAGTTGTGCGCATAAGTGCAGTTGTACCAATCCGGCGGCGAGGGGGGTCTTCCCCGGGTTGTCTATGCGGGAGAGGTTGGCAGACCTGGCGCGGCGGCGCGGCGCAGCGCGCAGCGCATACAATAACCATCCGAACCCGAACCAAGTTTTAGAATTTCGCGGGACGCCCCGCCGCGCTGCCGAGCTGCGCAACCAGGCCGCAATGTTGCCAACTGCGGGCGCGGCGCAGGCGAGCAGGTCGGGGTTCTGAAGATGGGGCCGCAGACAGTGTTGCCCCAACCGGCGCGCAATCGCACGTTTTGCAGTGGCAGTTTACCGCACCGCGGCGTGCAAGAGCGTTTAAGGTTCTAGGAAGGAGAAAGGAGAGAGGCGGGAGGGAGGAGAAAAAGTGACGTCAGTTAAGGTTCCATTTCTCGGGCGGTAATGAGGGACGCCGAGGCACGCGACGCGACGCGGCCGCGAAGAGAAACAATCGGCTGAGGCGACCTCGGAGGCGACGCGACGCGGTGCCGTCCGGCAAAATGGCACGGAACAAAAGAAGAAAAATGCACGCCGCTGAAAAGGGAAATCGTCAACCGCATATGACAAATTGTTGCCATTACTTTCGTTACCCTCTCGCGGGGTAGGGGCGGCGCGGCGGGTGCGG
>NW_026267263.1:198005-199486 GCF_000697945.3 Frankliniella occidentalis | reverse complement strand
GGGGCGGTGCCTCTGTGTGGGGGTCCAGAGTGCTGCGGGGGCGAGGCCAAGGTGGCTATGGACCGGTCAGGCACTTTGCACCCCCTGCTCCCACTCCCCTCCTGACCCCCCCCCCCCTTCTCCTTCCTCTTCTCAGCCGACCACAACGGCGGCCTCACGTCTACTTTCGGACGGAAATGACCTCACCTCCTCGGCCGACCCGACCGGGCCGGGACTTCCGACCCCGGCCAAGGGAAGTGGGAAGTATCAGGAGGGGTACTTCCGGTACTTCCGCAGTGATAGGCGCGGGCTTCGCAGGAAGGTACGCAAGACACGGATAACGGAGGAGTTTGCCCCATCGGTAGGCCGCCCAAACCCGGTGGTGTTGAGTCACCAGCCCAAAGTGTAAGGCGACGCCCGCCCGGGCAGCCCCCCGGGCCCCTCCCTCACCCCGCGCCCCACCGCTCCTTCCTCTTGAATCACCCTCCGCACTCAGCAAACTACCCCCACCGCACCCCCTCCCTCCCCCGCAGAGATTGCTTTGGCTAATGGAACGATTATTAATGGAAGTCATTTATAGAGAAAACTATTGTCATCGCCAGCTCGCTCGCTCCCTCGCGCCTCGTCTCGGCTTTCTCGCTCCCTCTCGCTCCTCCTCGTCTCTGCTTGCTCGCTCCCTCTCGCTCCTCCTCGTCTCCGCTTGCTCGCTCCCTCTGCGGCGCCGTGGCGTAGCGGTGAGGCCGAAAGCCAGAAGTCAGGAGCATGTGCCTGCTCAAGGCGAAGAGTGCGACTCCCTCCCTCCCCACCTCCTGGCACCGCCCCGTGGAGCTCCAGGAGTGCACCACGGTGCTGCCCAGCAGACTGATTCCGAAGAGACCTCAAGGGGCGCTGCCCTACGAGTGCGACAAGGACGGATCTACAAGGAAGGTATAGAAGAGGGTTCTTCGGAATCAGTCGGCAGAGCCTAGTCGGGCGGTCTCTGACCCCGGCCGGGGGAAGGCCGGGACTGAAGGCTGCCGCCGGCGCCAGACACGTGGCTGACGGCGTGCTGTCGCCTGGGCGGCCCTCCCCGCCCCCGCCCCGCCCGGGCATCGAGGTCCGCAGGGGATCGACTACGGCACCACAGCGTGTTGACGGAAGCTCTCCCCGGCGGGTTTGTTCATTTCCGGCGTAAGCCCGTCATCTAGCCACGGGCTTAGTGAAGGGGGAGGGAAGTCTGACAGGGGGCGGCGGCGCGGGGGCGGCGAAGGGTTTTACGAGGGGGTCTACAACACACTACATACAACGCCGCTACATTCAACTTGTTTACCTTCGCGCGTCGCACTCGCGGCAGGATGGGGGGGAGATCTGAGTATATCTTGTGGCAATTTTTACAGGAGAGGGCGGCGTCTCTGTACGGCGGCATGGCGTCAAGCTAGTCGACGGCGTGGACTTGCAGGGCCGACATGCAGTGGGATTATTCGCATGGTGAAGGGTGGAGGTGGGGGTGGAGAGCTGGGTGG
>NW_026267263.1:181620-197675 GCF_000697945.3 Frankliniella occidentalis | reverse complement strand
TTGAGACGCATTCAATTCGCCATGAATAAGACATGGGCGCGCGCGCCTCCTCAGGTTGCAGTGAATATTTCAGCGCGTGTGAATTGCACGATTAGGAGGGCACGGGGCGGGCGGGGGCGCGGGTGGGCACCACCGCGCCCGCGGTGTTGTTGCTGCTGTGCTGTTGGGTGCCCTCCGCTCCGGCACGGCTGTACGAATTTACAGACCTCGTCTCCTCGTGTGGGAGCGAAGAGCCGACGAGAGGGCGGGGCGTTGCTGCACGTGGCGCTTAGTTAGGGGGCCCCTCGCAGGCGGAGCGTGCATTCGCGCACCTGTCGCGAGGGAGTCGGCGTTCAAAGGTAATGTGCACCCGAAAAGTGTCACTGTTTTTATTTCTACAACGTGAAACCAACTACATTTACAAAAAGCGTTTCTAACAACCCTCACAGAGGACACATGGGGTTTGTGCAGGCAAATCAATAAACCGGGGACTGTAAGCGGACACGATTGTTCGACTGTGAGCACACGGGTCACGAGTTTGAAGAACCAGCGTCTTCTTGAGGCATCACTCCTAGAGCACAGACATGTGACACGTTTCGCAGACCACTTGGACGTGAGGAGGCAAGTAGCTCCCGATGGTCCGACACTGCATCATGCAGTCCGCGACCTGCTCCGCGCAAGGTTCGTCTGGTGCACGTTCGAGGACGAGGCGTCGCAGTGCGAGCAGGCCACACGCCGCCAGCTCCTCGCCCAGGTCGGGGAAGTAGAATAATTTATGCAGATTAACCTCACTGACGCTGCAGTATATCTGGAGCTCCTGCACTGATGAGGCGTAGGCGCAGATCAGCGACATCATGGTGCTCTTGTGGTTTGTGTTGAAGCACACGCATAGCCACCGCAGTGCCTCATGCTGCGAGGGAGCGAAGGTAACGTGCGGGCCAAAGTAATCGTCTACCTGCAGGCTGCGCAAACGGGGCATCCGCTCCACACATCGCAACTGATTTTCTCCTGGGCACAGTATCGAGAGCTCCTCGAGCTGCAAGGGAAGGTCCGGGTAGTCCAAGGCTTTAACGCAACTTACTTGTAGTCTTTTGAGACACTTCAGTTTCTCTACTTCCACCATCACGCTCGGATGTACCCGCTCCAAGATCTGCAGCTCTTCCAGTTGTGGTCCCACAACGCGCAGCAGCCCCTCCGAACCAGCGCCGTGTGAGATTTTTAGGCTGCGTGTCTTCCTCCATCGTTCTCTGTCTAGAAGAATGTTATTAACCTTCAAACGGCCATCCTTAAAGTCTTTTTCAGTCATCGAAAGAACAGAGATGATTGGGGATCCCACGTAAACTCCAGGGGTGTCGGGAAAACCAACAACGTCGACCTGGCGAGAAGAAACCGGATGTAAGTAACATACCAGAGCGATAAGCAGCTAGTCCGTCTGCATAGTGGCCTACCTTCTCCAGCTGGCCGTCCGCCCGCAGCTGCAGCAGCAGAAGCCGCAGGATGTCGCCAAACCCTCCGAGCTGCGCGCAGGCCCTCCAGGTGGCGCCGTCCTCCTCCTCCGCCACCACGCTGCACTTCTTGGCCGTGAGCAGGCGAAGGCTGTCCTCCAGCTGCACCGCCAGCTGCAGCTGCTGCGCCCAGCTGCTGCGCCACCGGGGCGCTGCCCTCGCCGCCCGCCGCCCCCCGCTGCACCTGCCTCTCCAGGGCCTCCTCCACCTGGCGGAGCTGGGCGACCGACGAGTCTAGCTGGCGGTTGAGGGCCTCCACGGCCTTGGGCACCATCAGCCGCAGCACCTCCACCACCTTCCGCCCTGCCTCCACGCCCCGCCGCAGCTGCTGGACCTCTGTCTCTTCTGTCCTGGGCTTCTTGCGGGGAGGCGCGCCGTCGTTTTTTATCAGGCCGATCAGTGCAATGTTGTCGGGGAGGTCAGCAGGGTCGGCGTTCAGGTCCTGTAAACATACAGTATGTCTGAAAAGTTTTCATTCAGAAATTTCTCTTTCATTCAAACTATGTAGTAAAATGAGAGTGGTGTTTGTTCGTTTATATTGAGATCATTTATTGTGAGTTTAAATGTTCAATATTGTGTCACTATCAAACAGTGCGTTCCTTCTGATTAAAGTTAAGTTTAAAACTGACTGGTAAGTAATATTTTGCTCATTGTGGATTGATTACCGTACCAAAGATTCAAAAAATTACATGTTCATTGGAACAAAGTTCTTTAAAAGGAGACTTCTCCATAACAATAATGTTTCAACTTCTTCTTCGCATTTAGCAAAGAAGATAAAAACATATTACATGGAACCATGCATGCATACAAAAGTAAAGAACAGGTCCAATTGTCTAAAGAAGCAGTGAGATTCCAGCAGCTTTACAATTTATTTACTCACCTTCCTACAAGTTGGACACTTTCCTCCCAAGCCAGGATTCTGCACGCACTCTTGACAGATGGTGTGTCCACAGGGCAAGCTCTTTGGACGGTGGTGATCCAGGTTAAATAGGTTAAAACATATGTCACACTGTAGTTCCATCACTGAAATAAAGGAGAAGAATTTGCACTCTTTGATTAAATATGTTACCGAAATCAACATAGCTTTACAAAACCACAATCCTATGAGTTACGCATGACTGGAATTTTAGAGTACATAATGACGATTCACTGGGTTAGAAACTCGAACAGTCACAACATATCAAAACTTGTTTGAATAGCAAAACTACACAGAATTAAGGAATTAAGTATCCAAAACAATGTACCTGCTCCGTTGCTGTGTACCAGATCTTCACTTTTTACAATGTGGTTGTCTGGCAGGTGACCAGAACGAGAAGAGTGAACACTTCTACGACAGGTGAAACAAATCTTCCCAGGAGCAAGTACAGGGACAAGGGAAAACACCGCACCCTCTCACTGTGACTCAGAAAGCAGCACAACAGTCTAAAATCGGGTGATAATTCAGAGAACACGATAGGTTATGGCCACTCTCCACAACACGCCGGCTCTCGGCTGCTTGCCGCTATGTTTGTTACTCCTGGCTGACTTCCGGAAGAGGCCAAAAAACTAAGAAGTTCTCTCTCTCTCTCTCTTCCCCCTCCACTTTCTGAAAACCCCGAAGTGGACAGGCCCTGCAGTCAGTAGTCAGTCAGTCGCTGAAAATGGCGACGAACGATTCTAAAGCGCCGATACGCCATGTTAAAAGAGTCCAATTCGGTATTCTCTCCCCCGATGAGATCGTAAGTACATCAATTTTCTATTACGGTCAAGTCCAACTTTACTTGGGAATATTAGAAAGCGAAAGTTTTGAATTTTTTAGCCATAAATGCTTGATGGCCGAAGTCGCCGTGGCCTACCAGCCTTGAGTACTTTGAATGGCTGTCGTATGTTTTTATTATGATCGTTGTCAGCCCCTAATCCCACCTATAGCTATCTTTTCGCAGGAGTTTATGTATTTTCTACTTTTAAAACCTTTCGAACTTAAAGATTCATGCAAATTACAGCCAACTTTACGTTCCTAACCTATCTTGTTTATACCCTATGGCCTCAGTTATATTTTGAATGGCTTTAAATTACTCTTGCTATTGTGCAAGTTATTAATTTCAACAATGTTATTTTCTTATTGATGATTGATAATTTAGTTACTTTTAGTTGACAGGAATAGTTATTGCACAACTATCTAATTTTTTATACCAGATTGACATTTCTTAATTCTCTGTCTTTTCAGCGACGTATGTCGGTCACTGAGGGAGGGATTAAATATGCCGAAACTATGGAAGGTGGTAGACCAAAGTTGGGTGGTCTCATGGATCCAAGGCAAGGTGTCATTGATCGATCTTCCCGATGCCAAACTTGTGCAGGTTAGCAGTTATTTTATAATGTTCTTTTACAAAATTCTGGATTTTGAAATCTTTTTTTCTGACTTTTTCTGTAGATGATATCATGTGACACTAAACCCTACTGTGAATGAATGAATCACTATTTTATTTTGTTTGTTTTTTCTCTTAATATTTTGGACCATACATTTGTTTTTTCAGGAAACATGACAGAATGTCCTGGTCACTTTGGGCATATTGACTTGGCAAAACCAGTCTTTCATGTAGGGTTTATTAGCAAAACAATAAAAATATTGAGATGTGTTTGTTTCTACTGTTCAAAGCTCTTAGTTAGTCCTGTAAGTATTGTTTCTTCTATTACACATTGTAACAAAATGTTTTGCTTTTTCTCATTTAAAAATTATCTTATTTATCAGAACAATCCCAAAATTAAAGAAATAGTAATGAAATCTAAAGGTCAGCCAAGAAAACGTTTGACCTTTGTGTATGACTTGTGTAAAGGCAAACACATTTGTGAGGGCGGTGATGAGATGGATACGAACAAACATAATCCCGATGATCCTGGTAAAGAACAGGTAAGTATTCCTTGTAATATAATGAATGATCTTAATAATCAGTAGTTTGTTATAATCAAACCTGTTTGTGTATTTCAGCAAAGAAAACAAGGTCATGGTGGATGCGGTCGTTATCAGCCCAATTTACGAAGAGTTGGCTTAGATGTAAGTGCAGAGTGGAAACACATAAATGAAGACTCCCAAGAGAAAAAAATTGCTTTGACAGCTGAGAGAGTTTGTGAAATCTTAAAGCACATTACAGGTGAATTTTCAAAACATTTGTCTTTTAAATTTATGTCTAGTTGTATTCTAGTACTATTGAGGAATAATTTTTCTATAGATGAGGAATGTTTTATCCTTGGAATGGATCCCAAGTTTGCAAGGCCTGATTGGATGATAGTGACATGTCTACCAGTTCCACCACTGTGTGTTAGGCCAGCTGTTGTCATGTATGGATCAGCTAGAAATCAGGTCTGTTATGAATTGAGTTTGAAATCTGATCAGAATAATGTTTTTAACTTTTTGATGTTGTTTACTGTTCTTATTAAACAAATATATTTATTGCTATTGCCCTTCTTTTCACTTTCTCTTTCTTCTTTCAGGATGATTTAACACACAAACTATCCGACATTTTAAAGGCGAACAATGAGTTACTTCGTAATGAACAGGCTGGAGCTGCTACACATGTTCTTGCCGAAAATATTAAGATGCTTCAGTTCCATGTAGCAACATTGGTTGACAATGACATGCCAGGCTTACCAAGGTATATATTTATGCACTAATGTAATCTAATCTTAAATAATCCTATCTTGTAACTTTTGATGGAAACACTGTAGAGTAAAATACTTATTGCTACACTTTCTCCTTTTTTAACAGAGCAATGCAGAAAAGTGGGAAACCACTTAAAGCAATCAAAGCTAGACTGAAAGGAAAGGAAGGAAGAATTCGTGGTAATCTTATGGGCAAAAGAGTGGATTTTTCTGCTCGAACCGTCATTACCCCTGACCCAAACTTAAGAATAGATCAAGTTGGTGTTCCTCGATCAATTGCTCAAAACCTCACATTTCCTGAAATTGTTACACCTTTTAACATAGACAAGTATGGCCTTAGGAGATCTTCTAGTTCATTTTATAATAATTATGTCGTTTCACAACTAATTTATGCATGACTTCAAATTATTTTTATCTACAGAATGCAAGAACTGGTTAGGAGAGGAAACTCACAGTACCCTGGAGCCAAATATATTGTCAGAGACAATGGAGAACGTATTGACTTACGATTTCATCCTAAAACATCAGATCTCCACTTACAATGTGGCTACAAAGTAGAACGCCATATTAGAGATGGTGATTTGGTTATATTCAACAGACAGCCTACCTTACACAAAATGTCAATGATGGGCCATAGAGTCAAAGTTTTGCCATGGTCAACCTTCCGAATGAATCTCAGGTATAATTTATGAGGCAGGCTGGTCATGCATCTTATGTAGTTTCCCAAATTTAGTATTACTTATATTTGTTATTTATGGAATTTTTTACGGTGCAATTTCAGCTGCACTTCCCCCTACAATGCTGACTTCGATGGTGATGAAATGAATTTACATGTACCCCAGTCCATGGAGACCCGTGCTGAAGTAGAGAATATCCATGTCACTCCCCGTCAGATCATCACTCCCCAGGCAAATCAGCCTGTCATGGGTATTGTACAGGATACATTAACAGCTGTCCGTAAAATGACCAAAAGAGATGTGTTTCTTGAAAAGGTAATGTGGATGATTTCTTAAATCCAGCATCCATCATCTCTATACCTTTTCCTCCTCACTATTTTTTGTTTTGTTTTGTTTTGTTGCTGTGCAGGAACAAATGATGACCTTGTTGATGTTTCTGCCCATTTGGGATGGTAAAATGCCACAACCTTGTATTTTAAAACCTAAGCCCCTCTGGACAGGTATGTTAAAGCAGTTACTATTTTTAAATGTTCTGTTTGTACCCATGATGCTAAAATTTGCCCTTTTTTTGTTGTTTTTGTTGTATCTTTTCTTCATTTAGGTAAGCAATTGTTTTCCCTCATTATTCCCGGAAATGTGAACTTGATCAGAACACACTCTACTCATCCTGATGAAGAGGATGATGGTCCATATAAATGGATTTCACCTGGTGATACTAAGGTACAACGGTTTGTTTACTTGAATTTGATTCTAAATATGTAGTTCAATAAATGATTGTAATTAATGGGTTTCTTTGTGTAGGTAATGGTAGAGCATGGGGAACTTATAAAGGGTATTCTTTGCAAGAAGACATTGGGTACTTCTGCAGGATCTCTTCTTCACGTCATTTTCTTGGAATTGGGACATGAAGTTTGTGGCCAATTTTATGGTAATATTCAGACAGTAGTCAATAATTGGCTTCTCTTGGAAGGTATGGTATTTTTTGTCTTTTACTACTGGAATTGGATTTGTTCATTTTCATTACACTTTGTCCTCTTTTAATCAACTTTAGGCCACTCCATTGGTATTGGTGACACAATTGCCGATCGGCAAACATACTCTGTGATTCAGAATGCTATTAAGAAAGCTAAAGCTGATGTCATAGAAGTTATTCAGAAGGCTCACAATATGGAATTGGAGCCAACACCCGGTAACACACTCAGGCAGACCTTTGAAAATCAGGTACATCATATTGAAAATCTAATGGTTTTACATATTGATTGCTATTTCTGTCAAATTTGAAATCTCTCATACATATCAAAGTTTTAAATATGCATATTCTTCCTCTTAACTGTCAGGTCAATCGTATTCTCAATGATGCTCGTGATAAAACTGGTGGATCAGCGAAGAAGTCTTTGACTGAATACAACAATTTGAAAGCTATGGTGGTATCAGGTTCAAAAGGATCCAACATCAATATTTCCCAGGTTAGGCGTCTTACATTCATCAGGTTGTAATTTTATGTAGTGTTATTACTGTTTTAATCATTTAGGGGAGAGCGGGCCTCACTGGGCTAGCCAGTGGGCTCGTGGAGGCATGTCTCCTCGCGATTCTCCCTGGGGGGGGTGGGCAGGGGCTGACCAGAGTAATTAATGCATGGCAGTGCACTGTTCCCGCTTCTGCAAGACTCCAAACGCGTAGGCCAAGGATGGTCCGTTAGGCATGCCCATCCAGCTTACTTCTGCTTTGCTTTCTTCGCCTGGCTCCTCTGCACTCACTTTCATACCTAATCGTTTCCTCCCAGCTTCCCGCGGGTCCGTTTCAGGTTCCTGGCTGCGCACTTATAGCTCAGGTTTGGCAAGCTCCGTCCCCATCTTTACCGTCGCTTGGATAGTCCGCGCAGCAGAGCCCCGGGTTTGCCGGTGCGCCGCGACGCGACGCGACCCTGGGACCGGACCGGGCACCCTACTGGGGGTGCCGGGGAGGGCGGGCCTGAGCAGCACGGGCCGGGTCCGTGGAAGGCCCAGCACCACCGGACACCACTCCACTAACGGCACCGACGGCGCAGTGCAGCGCCCCCCGGGATCTCGAACGCCTTGGAAGGGCTTCCGGACGGGGCTATTTTACCCGGGTCCCGTTCCTGCTGACCGGGGGGTGCCCGCCTGCGGCCTGCCGTCGCCACCGCCTGCCGCCCTCGACCAACTGCGTGGCCGACGTTGCCCACCCGCAACCGCCCGGGCGCAGCTCGCGGGTAACCCGCGGCCCACTGCACCGCCTGCCCACCGCAGGGGCCTTCTGTCACACCCGCCCGCTGCCTTCGGCCACCCTTGTGGACGCCTCCCGATGCCAGGGGACGGCTGCACCTGGGTTCCGCGCCGGCTGCTGCTGGGCACCTATGCCTATGCTCTGGCCGTCGGCCTGCCCCACCCTGTTCGGCGCACCGCCGGCAGCCTACCCTACGTGTTCTTTCTGACCACCCTCTGCTGGCTCGGGCCTCTTGCTACCTCTGTCTGACTTGCGTGTGTTTCTTTGGCTCGATTGTTTGCTCCACCTAGTCTCGCCCCCCGCCTTCCTCTCTTTCACCTGCGTGTCTCTCTTGTGCCCTGTGTCACTCTTGTGCCCTGTGTCTCCACCCCTTCGGCCCTCTCTGCATTCTCACCTCTCCTCTCCGCCTGCTCGCCTTCTTTGCCTTCTTGCCACGCTCCCCCTTCCCTTCTCTGCCCTTTTGCCTCCTCACCCCTTGTCCCTTCTCTCCCGAGTTGTCTATTCTCCCCTACACCCCTCTCCGCCTCCTTGCCTTCCTCCCCTTCCTTGCGCTACCCCTTCCCCTGGCCCCTTTCCCCCTTGCCTACCTGCTCCTCAGCCTCTCTCGCCGCCTAGTTGCCTCTTCCCCCATTCTCCTTTCTTTTACGCTTTGCCTATTCTTCTCCTTCCCCTCTCTCTGGCACCTTACTCTTTTACACCTTCGCCTCTCTCTGGCATCCTGCCTCTTCACCCCTTCGGCCCTCTCTGCCCCCCCCCCCCATGGGCCTTCCCCCCTGCATTGCCTCTCCTCTCCTTTCCCACTCTCCGGGCGCCCTGCCTCTGCTCCCCTTTGCCTCTCACTTTCGCCCCGCTTCTCCACCCCTTCGCCCCTCTCTGCTTCCCGTACGAAAAAGTTTAGTCCGGCATCAGTCCGTTTTCGGTCCGGAAAGAGTCCGCACCCCTGTGGACTGGTCCGCGTTTGATCCGTCGTGCACCGGACTAGTCCGCTTTTAGTACCCCCGGGCGTGCAGACTAGTCCGCTTTGAGGTCGCAGCGGCCAAGTGCGATGCCGGACCAGTACGCAGAGAGTCCGCCCTCACCGGACTAGGTCGCTTTCAGTCCGCCCCATGACGGACTAGGTCGCTATCAGTCCTCCAACGGCGGACTACTGGCGGACCAGTCCGTCCTGAGTACCTACCGCAGCGGACCAGGTCGTTTTCAGTCCGCCCGGGAGCAGAGCACAGCACTGTTAAAAAGAAAGAATTGTCCGGAGCGAATCCCGATACAAGTTTGCCATGCTGTAACTTTGGAAGTTACAGGAATTTTGACCTCAAATTTTATTTGGGACATCTACACCCTATTTTAGTAGGGCCATTTTAATTTCATTGAAATCGAAGCAAATTTTTCAGCTAACTCGTAAACGGCTTGAGCTAGGTCAAAACAGACAGCGGATTTGGCTTCGCCTCGTTTCTAAGACTCGAAGACCACTGTTCAATTTACCTTGACCTGATATTTTACTTTATTTAGCGATAATAAACATTAAACTTTGCACTTTTCCCAATCAATTTTGGCACGGTAGTGGTCAGCTGTGCTTCAGGTAGTCCGCTTTCAGTCTGCTCTACGTGCGGACCAGTCCGCGATCAGTCTGGTGAGGCGGGGATGCGCACCAAAAGCGGACTAGTTCCAGCCGGACTAGTCCGGCAAATAGGTCGGTTTTTGGTCGATCTGGCTTTTTTCGCGGACTAGTCCTCTCGCTTTTGCGGACTGATGACGGACTGTCCAGCCGGACTCTTTGCGGACCGAAAACGGACTGATGCCGGACTAAACTTTTTCGTACGGGTTTCTCTCCTCTCTACCCTTCGCTCCCTGCCACCTTACTTCTCTACCCCACCCCTTTTCTCCCTTTTGTCCTCCTGCCTCTCCCCCTCTGCACTGCACTCGGCTGCTCTTTGCCGTCTTGCCTCTCCAGCGTCGCTCTGCCGTTTTGCCTCCACACCCGTCTGCCTCTCTCGGTCGTCTTTGCCTCCTCTCCTCTACGTTCTTCTCCCGCGTCTCGCCTGAGCCTTGCCTGACTGTTGCGCACTGCTAGGGGAGGGGTGCACTTTTGCCTTGTCTGTGACAGGCCGCCCCACCCCTCCCTTGTACCCTACGTTTCTGCCCTGCCTAACCAGCCTTTTTTTAGCCCTCTGTGCCTTCGTATATTGCTTTGCACTTGCCTGTTTACTCTGGGCTGCCGCCTCCTTCGCCCCCTCCCTGGGGGCCGTGGGGACAGCCCACTTCCCCCCTTTTGCCCACTAACGGTGCCGACCCATCCCATTCAACGGGGGGCTGGTCTTCGCTCTGTTTGGAGGAAGCCGTAACCCTGGGTCGAGCATCCCCTTCTCCATTTTCAGCCGTTAGTGTCCAGGGTACCGTGCCGACGGCAAAAAATATCGGATTAGGCAGTGGTGCCTGGTGCCTGGCCCTGTAGGATGCTTTAATCTAATCTAATCTAATCTAATCTGTTATTACTGTTTCAATCATTTAATTTTCTGCTTCAGGTTATTGCTTGTGTAGGTCAGCAAAACGTAGAAGGTAAACGAATTCCGTTTGGGTTCCGTAAGAGAACTTTGCCTCACTTCATCAAAGACGATTATGGTCCTGAATCAAGGGGATTCGTAGAAAATTCCTACCTTGCCGGTTTGACACCATCAGAGTTCTACTTTCACGCTATGGGAGGTCGAGAAGGTCTTATTGATACTGCTGTCAAAACTGCTGAAACAGGTACCCATTAATCCTTACCTCTCTCATTGTGTTAAAAGATCTACCAAATAATATTTTGCACACATATGCCCTTTAATAAATCTAATCTATTTTTTTATGTTTCAGGTTATATTCAACGTCGTTTGATCAAAGCTATGGAGTCTGTCATGGTGAACTATGATGGGACTGTTCGTAATTCTGTTGGTCAACTTATTCAATTGCGTTATGGAGAGGATGGCCTTTGTGGTGAATCTGTAGAGTTCCAAAATCTATCAACCATTAAGTTATCTAACAAGGCATTTGAGCGTAAGTTCAAATTTGATCCCACTAATGAGTGTACTCTAAGAAGAATCTTCAATGAAGATGTCATGAAAGAGTTGATGGGATCTGGAGAAGTTGTGTCTGAACTGGAGAAGGAATGGGAACAATTGTGTAAGGACCGTGAGTCGCTTCGGCAAATCTTCCCAAGTGGTACCAACAAAGTTGTACTTCCATGTAACCTTCAAAGAATGATTTGGAATGTTCAGAAAATCTTCCACATTAACAAAAGAGCTCCCACTGATCTAAGTCCAATACGAGTAATTAGGGGTGTTCAAGAGCTTCTTCTGAAGTGTGTAATTGTGGCAGGTGAAGACAGGCTGAGCAAAATGGCTAATGAAAATGCCACACTATTGTTCCAGTGCCTGGTCAGATCAACACTTTGTACAAAGTGTGTGGCAGAAGAGTTTAGGTTATCTTCGGAAGCCTTTGAATGGTTAATTGGTGAAATTGAAACAAGATTTCAGCAGGCGCAATGTTCACCAGGTGAAATGGTAGGTGCATTGGCTGCTCAGTCTCTGGGTGAACCTGCCACCCAAATGACATTGAACACTTTCCACTTTGCTGGTGTGTCATCAAAGAACGTAACTCTTGGTGTGCCTAGGCTGAAGGAAATTATCAACATCAGTAAGAAGCCTAAAGCCCCATCTCTAACCGTTTTTCTCTCTGGTGTCGCAGCAAGGGATGCTGAGAAAGCCAAAAATGTCCTTTGTCGATTGGAACATACCACCCTTCGAAAGGTCACAGCAAATACTGCTATTTATTACGACCCAGATCCTCAAAACACGGTAATTTCTGAAGATCAAGAATTTGTGAATGTGTACTATGAAATGCCAGACTTTGACCCCACAAGAATATCACCATGGCTTCTTCGTATTGAACTTGACCGCAAGCGAATGACTAATCAGAAGCTCACTATGGAACAGATTGCTGAAAAAATTAATGCTGGTTTCGGTGAAGATTTGAGCTGCATTTTCAACGATGATAACGCTGAAAAGCTTGTACTTCGTATTTGTATAATGAACAGTGATGAGAGCAAATTCCAAGATGAGGAGGAGCAAGTTGATAAAATGGAAGATGACATGTTCTTACGGTGTATTGAGGCCAACATGCTATCTGATATGACACTTCAGGGCATTGAAGGAATTGGAAAAGTGTACATGCATCTCCCTCAAACAGATTCCAAAAAGAGAATTTTTATAACAGAAACTGGAGAATTCAAGGCAATTGCTGAATGGCTTCTTGAAACTGATGGTACTAGTCTGATGAAGGTTTTAAGTGAGAGGGATGTTGATCCTGTGAGAACATTTTCCAACGACATCTGTGAAATTTTCCTAGTTCTGGGGATTGAAGCCGTCAGAAAATCTGTTGAGAAAGAAATGAATGCCGTGCTTTCCTTCTATGGTCTTTATGTAAACTACAGACACTTGGCTTTGCTTTGTGATGTCATGACAGCCAAAGGTCATCTTATGGCTATTACCCGTCATGGAATCAACAGACAAGACACTGGAGCTCTCATGAGGTATGTATAGTAGTTTAGATATCAATTCTTTCTTCACTAGCTTTTATTTTTTTCCTGTTTTTGTAACCCTTCTTATGTGTAGGTGCTCATTTGAAGAAACTGTTGATGTGCTAATGGATGCTGCTTCTCATGCTGAAGTAGATCCTATGAGAGGAGTGTCCGAAAATATTATCTTGGGCCAGTTACCACGTATGGGGACAGGTAAGCTGAAAAACACAGCTGCATTGCCTATTTGTCCTTTCTTTGTTGTTATTATTTTTTACTCGTTCCCCACACCTACTTTGTGATAGGAAGAACGAGTATTGATCTCAGTGCCGTGTCACGTACCGCCGATTCATCTCGAACACGTACACTACACACATGACACTAATACCATTCTAAAGTAAAAATGCTGGTGTCAATTCCAACCATGAACCTTTTTTCAGGTTTAACAGTATTATTTTGAGAACTCTAAACAAATTTTGCAGGTTTTCATTCTAAGTCCCTTTGCCCAGCTTATTATTAGTGCATACTGTTGAGGTTGAGAGAGAGGGTAGGGGCGGCTGGTGTTGGGCTAGCCAACACCAGTCGTGGCAAGCCTCCCCGTGGCCCCTTTGCCCGGGAGGAAAAAAGGTCGGACAGATCTCGCATGCTAGATGTGCTTGCCTGCACACTAAATGTATTTGTAGTTTTTGGTGCAAACATTTGCATAAAGTTGTGCATACGTTTCGATTTGCACGAATTTGTGCGCAAAAACGTACGAATTTGTGCATACGCATGCATAAAAACATGCACTTCTACGCACAAATTTGTGCGAAAAATACGTATGCACAACTTTGTACAAATAAAACCTACAAATACAGTTAGTGTGTGTGTGTGTGCTGTGCCTTCTGTGCCTCTCTTCCTGCTAATATGCCTTAACGCGTGCCTGTCGTCAGCCTTGCTTTCCTTACATTCGCATTTACTTTTATTTTTTATTTTCCACTTGCACGCTTTTTACTCGTTCTTTACCACCACCTGCACCTGCTTAGTGGTACGAAGAACGAGTATTGTTCTCAGTGCCATGTCACGCGTGACGCTAGTCATCCTCGGAACACGGGAAACGTACACACATGACAATTATACCATTCGAAACTGGAATTGCTGTAGGCGTGACCAATAATGAACCTTTTTTCAAGTTTTATAGTAATATTTTGAGAACTCTTAACAAATTTTGCGGGTTTTCATTCTAAGTCCGTGGCTAATAAAGCTATACATTAAATGTTGGCTTATGCTAACACTCCATTTTTCACAGAAATCCTGTCTGTAATTGACCTAAGACACATGTGTTCTAGTCTTAAATAAGTGTAAACGTACTTGCCTGCAACACTGGAACACCGTTGGTTGATTGCAACCCAAACACGAGCAAATTTCCAGGTTTTTGGTTCGTTGATTATCTAATTTTTGTGAAAATATAGCTTTAAAGTAATTAAAAAAACGCGAACCAGTCATAGGCAAAATACAGGCTTTGGATTTTTGAATTCAGGCAGTTGCCCTGCTGTCAGAAAAACAAAAAAATCCAAAATCCATGTCGACGTATTTTGGGAAATGGAGAAAAACCACATTTTGAGTGTTTTTTAAGATTTTGCATAGCTCCAGAGGTGTCAATATGTGAGTGAATATACTCAACCCATACATTTTCTTAATCAGAAAGATGAGCTCTATCAGACAGTGAGGTCGAATTTTTTCCTAGGGCAAGGGGTGGGGATTTTGTGCTCAACTATTGAATAAGCAATATGTTGATTTTACTAAAAACTAACTCGGTCAAAAAAATTTTGAGAACGGTTTCCTTTACATCAAAAATCATCATTTAATTGGTAGATCAAGAAAAAAAAATTGCCCCGGCACGATCGGACCATGATGTACCGACGCTCGGTGGTTTCACGTGGATTTCATCTTCCATCTTAACAAAAGAATTAATATTTCGCAATATTGAAAGGTCGAAACTTAATATTTCAGGCTTATTTTTGTCACCAATGTAAAACAAAATGTTATCAATTTGAATTTGGAGCGGCAAGCAAATCGCTGACGTCACCGGAGTGCAGCCAATGGGAACGCAGCACCTCTACTGACACTACCTACTGTACTACCTTGATGCAGTAGCAAGCAAGGCATGGGGGGAGGACCAACCAAACTAAACCGCTTCTCTTATAGGTTTGACCCGGCAGTTGCCGACACCTGCGGCCTATCATTTCTTGTGGAAGTAAATAATTCGGGATTGAGTCAAGGGACTCGGCCGCTTTTACACATTGGCGTGTGTTTGGGTCCTCGATTGATTGATTGATTGATTGATACTGTTGAGAGAGACCGCATATCGATTGTTGGGTTGAAAAACAACTGACTGATGGCAGACTGGACTTACACAATCATGAACAAAATTTATTAAATGTTTTCTGAAATATGTTAAGAAAGTGAATATAAATCTGTAATATAATATTCTTAGCAATAATTCTGCGTTTCAAAACCACTAAAATCATGCATTTATATGTTGTTATTCTACATTTTTCAGTGTCCACTAAGCTCGGTTGAAATTGAGACCAGCATTTCCAGTTTAGAATAAATATTATTACGTTCATGTCAGTAGGTGTTCTGTGTTCTGAGATGAAAGTGGGAACACATGTTTAGGGATTAGACTGCACTGAGAACAATACTCGTTCTTTCTACCACCAAGAAGGTGTGGATGGCACTAAACGGTCTCTGTAAAGAACGAGTACGTTATTTTGCACAAAATTAATTTTGTGTTTACTTTGTCCCTTGTTTAATTCTTCTCTGTCTTTTTCATTTATTTACAGGGTGTTTTGATCTTCTCTCGGATGCGGAAAAATGCAAGTATGGTATTGAAATACCCATGAATATTGGCATGGGTATGGGAGGAGGAATGCTGTTTGGATCTGCAGCCACACCATCCAGTCCTCAAATGACTCCATGGAATCAAGCTGGAACTCCCATGTATGGAAGTGTATGGTCACCCCACATGGACAGTGGTATGACTCCAGCTGGAATTGCATTTTCTCCATCTGCATCTAGTGATGCCAGTGGCCTTTCACCGGCTTATTCATGGAGCCCAACTCCTGGTTCACCTGGCTCCCCAGGTCCTTCAATGAGTCCTTATATTCCGGCCAGTCCTGGTGGGGCTAGGTCTCCCAGTTATTTTCCATCAAGCCCTGCATATGCTCCTACCTCCCCAAGCATGGCAGCTTCACCCAACTACAGCCCAACTTCACCATATTACTCCCCACCAAGCCTAAGCTATAGTCTAACCAGCTACAGCCCTACAAGTCCCAGCTGCACTCCTACCAGTCCCTTATATTCTCCAACCAGCCCACCTTACTGTCATACAAGTCCTTCATATTCTCCAACTAGCCCCTCCTATTCTCCAACCAGCCCCTCCTTTTCTCCAACCAGCCCCTCCTATTCTCCAACCAGCCCCTC
>NW_026267263.1:171298-176355 GCF_000697945.3 Frankliniella occidentalis | reverse complement strand
GCCTCCACGCCCCGCCGCAGCTGCTGGACCTCTGTCTCCCCTGTCCAAGGCTTCTTGTGAGGAGGCGCGCCGTCGGTTTCAATCAGGCGGATCGCTAGGATGCTGTCCGGGATGTCAGCGGGGTCAGCGTTCAGGTCCTGTGAGAACATAACTTTATGATCACACGCAAGTATTGCAAGAACCTACGCGATCCCCGATAGCAAAACCTGCTATTTACGAGCAATTTTCAAGCTTTTTTCAAGCATAGATGTGCCAGAAATGTACATTGTAGGCGTGGCTCTGCTACCTGAGCTATACACAATTTTTTTTTGCTGGGAATAAATATCTACATATGCTTTATTTAAAGCACAAAGCACTGTAACTAATGTACCTTGTATTTTCTAAATGAGATAAAAATGATATGAACTGGCCGAGCCATACAAAGGTACCAAACAAGTACAGTAGACATCATAGCATTACGTATTTAGCCACTGAGATTGTTGCGGCCTTTTACTGACCTTCCTGCAAACTGGACACTTTCCCCCCAAGGCTGGATTTTGCACACATTCATTACAGATGGTATGACCACAGGGCAGATTCTTAGGACGGTGGTCTGTCAGGTCATAACGGTTGAAACATATGTCACACTGCAGTTCCATCACTGAAACAAAAGGGTGAAAGATTAGCACACTTTGCGAAGATGTGTTGCCTGTTTCCTCAATGCTTACATAACCACAATCCTATGACTTCAGCTCAGCATAAATGGGATTAACAGGGTAAAAAAAAATTCAGTTTTGAGATTCACAAAGAATTCCAAAAGCAAAGCTTATCAACATCAAGTAATGACGCATACGTATCAACGTACCAGTTCCGCTGATGTCGATCAGTTCCTAAATTATTTAGACAGTGAAGCTTTAAAGACAGTGGTCTTGCAGTGGCTATGTCTATCGAAACGAGAAAAATGAACACTTCTGCGACACTTATACAAATTTTCCCTCCAGCAGGTAGAGGGACAGCGTAAAGCACTGCAACCTGTTTCTGTGATTTAGACAGCAGCACGAAAGTCTAAAATTGATGAACATAAACAATGCAGCAAACAGGACAGGTTATGCTCGTGTTGTGTTCTTTCTGCACAACATGCCGGCTGTCGGCTGCTTATCGCTTAGTTTTCATTGGCCGGCGGCCGGCCGCACAAGGCGGTGGGCGCGGCGCGCGTAAGGACGAACGCAGTGAGCTGATGTGCCAAGTGCCGGCCGCCGCTGAGCTGAAGGAGAGTCTGGCCGCGCTGGTCAAGCAGGCGCCGACCATCACGACTCAGCCGGCGACTCACATATCAACTCATGTGCCGTAAATACCGTTGCCGATGCAGGGCGTCACACAAACTTCACATTCATTTTCACAGTTTTACTTTGGCCATGCGTCAGCGCATGCGGATGTGTGTGGGCGGACTGCTTCCTCGTGAAAAGTCACATGATGGGAGACGATATATGCAAATCTGCTTTGGGTTGAACTCGTGCAGATGTGAATCTGAGCGCCTGCTGGCTGCACCATAGGCCGCCCACCCGACAGCAGTGCGCGGCGGGCGTGTCTACCGAGCAGGCGGCCGGCCGAGGTTCTAGGAAGGAGCTCTCGGTCTCAGCGGCACAACAGCTCTGGTGACGGCGTGAAAGAAAGCACGCTCGTTGCTTTGAACCTTTACGGTCGCTCTGACAAATGAAGGACCGTAGAGCGCATAGTTCTACCCGAGAGTACCCGTAGTTTACGCATAGTAGTACCCGAGATAAGACTCTCATGGGCCTTACTTGGCGGACGCCCGGCTGGCTGGGCCAGCCCGCCACACGGCGACGCCCACGGGCTGCCTACCCCCTAGGCGCTCGGGACGCAGCAGTTCCGAACCGGCCACCTGCAGCTGCAGGTGTGCGCAGCCTAGCCTGGAGTTGGTCTACTGAGGCCGTCTGCACCATGGCCAAGGTGTTACAGTCACACAACACCTCCACCCTGGGTGCTCCAACGGGCAGGCCGCCCCACCCAAAGTGACTTCCGCTGGGGCCGACTGACACATTAGCGGCTGCATCTAGGCAATCAGGTAATGTATTTAAAAGAAATGTACACCTTTACAGTAGTACTCCCTTTATTTTTGAGAATCACAAAGTTAAACATTAGAACCACCCGGAAAAAGTAGTTTCCAAAATGGGCATTACTTTTTTAGATCATTTGTACAAAAGGATAAATTCAAGACGGTATGCATAACGAACGACATGGTAAACGTTTGCTCGCCATTTTAGGCACCCTAACGTTAAAAAAACAGGTAAGAAGTTCACTTCACGCAGCCACCCCTAGAGCACAGATATGTAACACATTTCGCAGACCACTTGAACGTGAGAAGGCAGGTAGCTGCCGATGGTCCGACACTGCAGCAGGCAGCCCGCGACATGGTCCGAGCAAGGGTCGTCTGGTGGACGTTCGAGGACGAGCCGTCGCAGTGCAAGCAGGCCGCACGCCGCCAGCTCCTCGCCGAGATCGGGGAAGTAGGAGGATTTATTATCATAATCCTCACTGACGCTACAGAATATCTGGAGCTCCTGCGCTGATGAGGCGTAGGCGCGGATCAGCGACAGCATGGTGTTCTTGCGAGTTACGCAGAAGCACAAGCTGAGCCACCGCAGGGCCCCATGCTACGAGGGAGCAAAGTTCATTTCCGGACCAAGGTAGTCTATCACCTGCAGGCTGCGCAGCCGGGCCATCCGCTCAACACACCGTAACTGGTTTTCTCCTGGATGCCACATCCCGAGCTCCTCGAGCTGCAAGGGAAGGTCCGGGTAGTCCAAGTCTGATTCGCATGTTACGCCCAGTCTTTTGATGGACTTCATTTTTTCCACCTCCACCATCACGCTCGGTTGCACCGGCTTCCCGATCACCAGCTCCTCCAGGTGTGGAGCAACGACGCTCAGCAGCTCCTCCAGACCAGCAGCGCCGTGAAAAATCTTGAGGCTGCGTGTGTGCCTCCATCGTTGTCTGTCTTGAAGAATGTCATTAATCTTTAGGCGGCCATCTTTAAAATCATTTTCAGTTGTCCGTAGAACAGAGATGATTGGCGGTCCCACGAAATCTCCTGGTTGGACAAAACAAGGGGCGACGTCGACCTGGAGAATACAGAGCGGATATGAGCAAAATACCCGACACATAGAGGGGACCAACATCGGGTCCGTCTGCCTGGTGGCCTACCTTCTCCAGCTGGCCGTCCGCCCGCAGCGGCAGCAGCAGAAGCCTCAGGATGTCGCCAAACCCTCCGAGCTCCGCGCAAGCCCTCCAGGTGGCGCCGTCCTCCTCCTCCGCCACGACGCTACACTTCTTGGCCGTGAGCGGGCGCAGGTTGTCCTCCAGCTGCACCGCCAGGTGCAGCTGCTCCCCCACCGGGGCGCTGCCCTCACCGCCCGCCGCCCCCCGCTGCACCTGCCTCTCCAGGGCCTCCTCCACCTGGCGGAGCTGGGCGACCGACGAGTCCAGCTGACGGTTGAGGGCCTCCACGGCCCGGGGCACCACCAGCCGCAGCACCAGCACCTCCACCACTTTCCGCCCTGCCTCCACGCCCTGCCGCAGCTGCTGGACCTCTGTTTCCTCTGTCCTGGGATTCTTGCGAGGAGGAACGCCGTTGTGTTCTATCAGGCGGATCGCTAGGATGCTGTCCGGGATGTCGGCGGGGTCAGCGTTCAGGTCCTGTGAGAACATAACTTTAAGATCACACGCAAGTATTGCAAGAACCTACACGATCCCCGATAGAAAAGCCTGCTATTTTCGAGCGATTTTCAAGCATTTTTGAAGCATAGATGTGCCAGAAATTAACATTTTAGGCGTAGCTCTGCTACCTGAGTTACACACAAGTTTTTTTTTTGCTAGGAATAAATATCTAAATATGCTTTATTTAAAGCACAATGCACTGTAAAGTAATATACCTTGTTTTTTCTGAAGAAGATGAAAATGATATGTGCTGGCTGAGCCATACAAAGGTACCGTACAAGTACAGTAGATATTATATTATTACGTATTTAGCTACTGAGATTGTTGCCGCCTTTTGCTGTAAGTACTGACCTTCCTGCAAACCGGACACTTTCCCCCCAAGGCTGGATTTTGCACACATTCATTACAGATGGAATGACCACAGGGCAGATTCTTCGGACGGTGGACCGTCAGGTCATATTGGTTGAAACATATGTCACATTGAAGTTCCATCACTGAAACAAAAGGTTGAAAGATTAGCAACTTTTGAGAAGGTGTTGCCTAATTCCTCAATGCTTCCATAACAACAATCCTATAACTTCAGTATAAATGGGATTAAAGGTCAAAAAAATTTCAGTTTCAAGAGTCACAAAGAACTTGAATAGCAAAGCTTAACAACATCAAGGAATGACGCATACGTATCAACGTAACAGTTCCGCTGATGTCGATCAGTTCCTAACTTTAAACAATGTAGTTTTGAAGTCAGTGGTCTTGCAGTGGCTGGTGGCTGTCTATCGAAAAACCGAGAAAAATGAACACTCCTGCGACACTTATACAAATTTTCCCTCCAGCAGGTAGAGGGACAGCGTAAAGCACTGCAACCTGTTTGTGTGATTTAAACAGCAGCACAGCAGTCTAAAATTGATGAACATGAACAATGCAGCAAGAACAGGACAGGTTATGCTCGTGTTCTGTCTCCACAACACGCCGGCTGTCGGCTGCTTATGGCTTAGTTTTCATTGGTCGGCGGCCGACCGCACAAAGGCGGTGAGCGCGGCGCGCGTAAATACGAACGCGGTGAGCTGCTGTGCCAGGTGCCCGCCGCCGAGCACAAGGAAAGTCTGGCCGCGCTGGTCAAGGTGCCGACCATCACGACTCAGCCGGCGACTCAGAAGTCTACTCATCTCCGTGCATCAGCGCATGCGGTGCGGATGTGTGTGGGCGGGCTGCCTCCTCGTGAAAAGTCACATGATGGAAGACGATATGTGCAAATCTGCTTTGGGTTGAACTCGTGCAGATGTGAATCTGAGCGCCTGCTGGCTGCACCATAGGCCGCCCACCCGACAGCAGTGCGCGGCGGG
>NW_026267263.1:166480-171248 GCF_000697945.3 Frankliniella occidentalis | reverse complement strand
AGCCCCTCCTATTCTCCAACCAGCCCCTCCTATTCTCCAACCAGCCCCTCCTATTCTCATTTGGAAGAGGGGGAGGCAATGTGAGCTACCCACTAATAATTAAAACAAGCATATGAAAGGAAATTATTTGAAGTTTATTTGTGATTCAACCACACTTCAAACAACTTGTTAGAAATTGCTCAATATACAGTAGTACAAAGTTTTCTATAAACCATAAGGTATCTTCAGTAATAATCTTTGATAAAGTAATAAAAAGAGAACATATCTTAGACAAGAAAGAAAAATGAAAAGAAGATTATTACTCCTAGTACGGTAACTTCGATTCAGTCTTTGACATTGACATAGAAGTAAGGCATACAGCATACATAACTAAAAGTTCTTGAAGTAAGCTATCACAGCTATTTGAGAGATCAATAATAAAAGTAACTGTCAAAATATAATATACTGATATTTACTCAAAACAAGAACAAACACAAAACTTGCCCTAAAAACACATTGTATATTTGCATAGTAACAGGCCAATTAACAATTCAAAAAATAAAACTTCTTAAAAAAAATATAACACGCCCAGGAAGGGAACTTGGATAGTCTTTGTGAAAAATAAAGAACATAATGAGATTCACAATTTAAGATAGATAGAAATGAGTTCTGCCCTCTTTTAAAAAAATAATACTTGTATTCTTTTTCGTTTTTACCACAAAAAAACAATTGTTTGCCCCCCCCCCCCCCCCCTCCCCTCCTGGGTGCGCGCTTGCTCTCCCTCCTGGTTCCTTGGTGTTCCATCGGCTGCTGCAGAAATGAGTTCTGATCAATGCAGAACTCGCGCTCATGGCACTCTTGGCGCGGTCTGTGCGAGAGAGGGCCGCTTCGCCGCCTCCGACTTGGCTGGGCCTGATTTCGAGACGGGACGCCTGGCCGATGGGCGCTCCCGTTGCGAACGGGAGTTGTGCGGGCTTGTCTACTTGGGGCTTTGCAGGCGCTGTGGACGGGTTGACCGGCTGAGCGAGGCTGCCGTCTGCCGTGCTCCTCGACACGGCTGCCGACTGCCACCGATGCCGCTCGGACAACGTGCAGGGCTTTTGTAACGCCTGCGCTTGCCTTGCTGTATTTTGGAGTGTCTTGGTATTGATGAGTGTTGACGAGGCGGCTGTGTTGCCTGTTATGGTGCCTGTCACCTTGCAGCTGCGCCGCGGAGGGTGTTTGGCATCTCTCTCTTTCCGCTCTGACTCCTTTGTGTTCTGTTTGTTTGCATGTGAGTGCTGTTTCATCGACGGCGGAGTGCGTGCCTGCTGTGTGTCACGTGCATTGTGCCTATGCCTGCCTGCCTGCCTTCTCTTGCTGCCCTTCCCTGCAGTCTCGGGGCCCGGAGCGATTGCTGGCCTGCTGTGCTCTCTTTTTGAAGTGGAAGCTTCCTTTCAATTATGAAAGCGATTAATCAGCTTTTTTTTAGTTGTCTTAGGGGGCTCTTTCCCAAACAGGCACACTGGCCCAAGCTTGCTCTGCACTTTGGCGTTTGAAATGGAAGCTTGCATTCAAATGTTTAAACCCGTATAATTGCCATCTTGTTTTCTTTGACCTATCTATTCCTGTGCGGCGCCGACGGGGGCGTGGAGCGGCGCAGGGTGGGACATCGCCCTCGTCGGGAGGGCAAGGGGGACGCCTGTCTCGGGTGGACGGCCCGGCGGCCCGCGCTTGGAGAGATTGAGGACGGAGGAGAGAGAAATCCTCAATCTCTCCAAGTGTGGGTTGTCGGGTTGTCTACCCGAGACGGGTGTCCTCCTTGCTTTCCCGACGAGGGTGATGTCTTGCCTTGCGTTGCTCCATGTCTCCGTCGGCGCCGCACAGGAGTGGATAGGTCAAGGAAAGTGGGATGGCAATTATACGGGTTTAAACATTTGAATGCGGGCTTTTGTTTCGGGCGCCAAAGTGTGGAGCAGGCTTGGGCTGGTGTGTTTGTTTAGGGAGCTTTCTGGGACAATTGAAAAAGGGCTGATTGGTCGTTTTCATGATTGAAAGGAGGCTTTTGTTTCAGAAGGAGAGCACAGCAGGCTGGCGGGTGGGCGGGCGGGCGCAATGCGTGTGATATGCAGCGGGCACGTGCTCCGCGTATGATTGGAATTTAAGAGTAGCATAATGAAAATTCACTGGGTCAGTAGCTCCAACAGTCACATCATATTAAAACGTTTATGAATAGGAAAGCTAGACAGCATTGAGAAATTCAGTATCCAAAACAATCTACCTGTTCCGTTGCTGTGAACCAGTTCTTAACTTTTTAAAATGTAGTTGTCTGGCAGGTGGCCAGAACGAGATGAGTTGAACACTTCTGCGACAGGTCATACAAATCTTCCCAGGAGCAAGAACAGGGATAGGGGAAAGTATGCAACCTGTTTTTGTGACCCCAATAGCAGCACAACAGTCTAAAATTGGTTGACGATTCTGCAAGCAGGACAGGTTATGATCGGGTCCACAACACGCCGGCTGTCGGCTGCTGGCTGCTCTGTTTTCATTGGCCGGCGGCCGGCCGCACAAGGCGGTGGGCGCGGCGCGCGTAAATACGAACGCGGTCCTCTATGCCAGTCCGCCGCCGCCGCTGAGCCGGCGGTGGGCGCGGCGCGCGTAAATACGAACGCGGTCCTCTATGCCAGTCCGCCGCCGCCGCTGAGCCTCGCGAGGGTCTGGGTCTGGTCTGGTCGTCTGTTCGCGCTGGTCAAGATGCCGACAATCACTACTCATGTCAGCCAGGGACAGCGGCTCACTCACTGGCCCATTCGCCGCTATGAAGGCTGGTGCCAATGCAGGACGGCCCCGTAAACTCCAAATTGCTGTAGTTTTACTTCAGCCATGCCTTAGCGCATGCGGATGTGCGTGAGCGGGCTGCCTCCTCGTAAAAAGTCTACTTGTGGGAGACGGTATGCAAACCCGCATTGGGTGAAAATTGTGCAAGAGTCAATCTGAGCAATCTGAGCGCCTGCCGGCTGCCCCGTAGGCCACCCACCCGACTGGCGTTAGCGACGGCCAGAGGAGGAAAACATGCTCATTGCGCTGAACATTTACTATCGCTCTTACTCGTGAATGCCTGTATAAGGTCCACGTATAGTTGTACCCGAGAGAAGACTCTGATTCAAGTGGACTCTCCAGACGACCGCTGCGCCCCGCGGCCGCCCGGCTGGCTGGGCCGGCCCGCTACATAGCGCCGCCCGCGGGCTGCCTACCTGCCAGGCGCTCGGCCCGCGCCTGTCCCAGACCGGCCGGCTGCAGCTGTGCGGAGCCAGGAGTCGGTCTACAGGGGCCGGCTGCACCACGGCGAAGGACGGTACCTCACAGCACCTCCACGCTGGAGGCTCAAACGCCCAGGCCGCCCCACTTGAAGTGGCTCCCGTGGGGCCGACCGATAAATAACGACTGTTTCTTGGCGATCAGGCTATGTATTGAGAAGAAATGTACACCCCAAGGGTGGCATTGCTCATTTTATTTTCATAAAGCACAAGTAAACAAATACTGTAAAAAAAAAACTTTCCAATCATTCATTAGGATTAGAGCATTTATACAAATAGTATGTAAGTTACATGACCGTGTAGTACAGGAAGGGGATACGTTAGCTCGCCCTTGCAACCACCACCATGTAATGTAGTCCATGTTGAAAAGCAGATTACAATAACACTTTACGCATTTTCCCTACAACGGAATCTTGTGGCACATTTGACAGACCACTTGCACGTGCGGGGGCAAGGAGTTTCCGATGGTCCGACACTGCAGCAGGCAGCTCGCGAGCTGCTTTGTGCATGGGTCTCTTGGTGGACGTTCGAGGACGAGCCGCCGCAGGGCGTTCAGACCGCACGCCACAAGCTCCTCGCCGAGATCGGGAAAGTAGCATGCTGAATCCACATAATTCTCACTGACGCTACAGGCTATGTGGAGCTCCTGCGCTGATGAGGCGTAGGCGCGGATCAGCGACATCATGGTGTTTTTGCGCTTCGCATTAAAGCCAACTTCAAGCCACCGCAGGGCGCCGTGCTGCGAGGGAGCAAAGTTCATTTCCGGACCAAGGTAATCATACACCCACAGGCTGCGCAGCCGGGCCATCCGCTCTACGCATCGCAACTGATTTTGACTAGGCAAACGAATTGCGAGCTCCTCGAGCTGCAAGGGAAGGTCCGGGTAGTCCAAGTCTCTCACGCATCTTACGTCCAGTCTTTTGAGGGACTTCATTTTCACCACCTCCACCATCACGCTCGGCTGCACCTCGTCCTCGATCTGCAGCTCCTCCAGGTGTGGAGCAACGACGCGCAGCAGCCTCTCCAGACCAGCAGCGCCGTGGGACATCTTAAGGCTGCGTGTGTACCTCCATCGTTTTCTGTCTTGAAGAATGTCATTAATCTTTAGGCGGCCATCTTTAAAATCATTTTCAGTTGTCTCAAGAACAGAGATGATGGGCGGTCCCACGTAAACTCCAGGTTGGTCAGAACAAGCGGCGACGTCGACCTGGCCAAGAGAGAGCGGATATGAGCAAAAGACCCAACACACCGACGAGATCAACATCTGGTCCGTCTGTTTGGTGGCCTACCTTCTCCAGCTGGTCGTCCGCCCGCAGCTGCAGCAGCTGAAGCCTCAGGATGTCGCCGAACCCTCCCAGCTGCGCGCAGGCCCTCCAGGTGGCGCCGTCCTCCTCCTCCGCCAGCACGATGCACTTCTTGGCGGTGAGCAGGCGCAGGCTGTCCTCCAGCTGCACCGCCAGCTGCAGCTGCTCCCCCACCGGGGCGCTGCCCTC
>NW_026267263.1:159761-162638 GCF_000697945.3 Frankliniella occidentalis | reverse complement strand
CACGCCCCGCCGCAGCTGCTGGACCTCTGTCTCCTCTGTCCTGGGCTTCTTGCGAGGAGGCGCGCCGTCGTGTTCTATCAGGCGGATCAGTGCGATGCTATCCGGAAGGTCGGCAGGGTCGGCGTTCAGGTCCTGTTGGCATTGTACTATGATCAGTCTCCAGTAAGGTAAGGTGTGAAAATATCCTATCATACACCAAATTTTAGCAATCATTTAAAAAATTGCAAGCAGTATGTATTGCTTTTAGTTAGTGAGATAGTGCTTGCAAATTTGTTTTGATTGTAGAAACTTTTGCAATTTGGGAGTGTGTACTGCTGCATAATTTATCTGATCCTATAGTGCAAAATTATTTGATAGATGAATGGGAGTAAATGTGTAGGAAACTCAATTGTGAAATTTTTATGAAGTGCCACTTTTAGAAGTACTAAAGTATAAGCCTTATTATTTAGCAAACGAGATGAAAAGATACTGTACTGGTCAATGCATTGATACATAAAGAACAAGCATAATACATAACCTGGTGAATTTACTTCCCAGCGACCAATCCTCGATCAAATTATCCCTTGTCCCACCAATCATTCAGAAATCGTTCTCAGAACATTAAAATTTTGTCAAAATTGGGGCATTTTTGCATCATTTGGAGTAAGATTTACGCCAAATTAATGTGCCGTAATTTTCATTTCTTGCTGGGTGGAGACTACAACTTTAAGTACTGACCTTCCTGCAAACTGGACACTTTCCCGCTAAGGCTGGATTCTGCACACATTCATTACAGATAGTGTGCCCACAAGGCAAGTTCTTAGGACGGTGGTGGTTCAGGTCGAATTGGTTAAAACATACGTCACACTGTAGATCCATCACTGAAACAAAAAGGTAAAGGATTGGTACACTTTGAGCAGAGTGTACCCTGAATCATCAATGCTTACATAACCACAATCCAATGACTTCAGCATAAATTGAATCAACAGTCAAAACATTTTCAGTTTCTACAGTCACAACGTATTCTATTAGCAAAGCTAAGCAAGGAATTACGTGTACGTTTCAACGTACCTGTTTCGCTACAGTCGATCAGTTCCGAACTTAAAACAATGTACTTTTGAAGACAGTAGTCTGGTAGTTGGCTGTCTATCCTAGCGAGGATTAGTGCTAGGTGCTAGGTCTATCGAAACAAGAAAAATTAACACTGCTGCGACACTTAGACAAAGTTTCCCTCGAGCAAGTACAAGAGCAGAAGGAAGCACTACAGTATGTTTCTGCTACTCAAAGAGCATCACAAAAGTCTAAAATTAAATAACGATGCAGTAAACAGGATAGGCTATGTTCTGATTCTTCACAACAAGCCGGCTGTCGGCGTCGGCTGCTTGCTGCTTTGTTTCCATTTGCCGGCGGCCAGCCGCACAAGGCGGTGGGCGCGGCGCGCGTAAAGACGAACGCGGTGAGCTTCTGTGCCGGACCACTAACTCGGTAACAAAATCGAGCAAACTGCATTGAAACTGCATTTCATATCCCGTCTTGAAAGCGCATTTCAGACGCGTTCTCGACGGGACATAAAATGTAGTATTATTGCAGTCCTGCTACCTGGGCGCCGCCGCGCCCAACGAGAGTCCAGTTGCGCTGCTCAAGGTGCCGACCACTGCTGGCTGCGCCATAGGCCGCCCACCCGACAGTGGAGCGTAGCGGGCGAGCATACCTAGCAGGGGCCCGGCCGGAGTCAAGAAGCTCTCACTGGCACAACAGCTTCGGTGCGAGGGTGAGCGACAGATCGAGAAAGAAAGCATGCTAATTGCTCTCAACATTCGCTGACGCTCTGACTTATGAACGTCCGTATAAAACATTGTTGTACCCGAGATAAGACTTTTATTTTTTGCGGACTCTCCTGGCGACCGCTGCGCCCCGCGGCCGCCCGGCTGGCTGGGCCGGCCCGCCACACAGCGCCGCCCGCGAGCTGCCTACCCGCCAGGCGCTCGGCCCGCGGCGGTCCCGGGCTGGCCGGCTGCAGGTGTGCTGAGCGTAGCGTGGAGTCAGTCGGTCTGCAGAGCCTGGCTGCACCATGGTGAAGGACGGTCACTTACAGCACCTCCACCCCGAATGCTCCAACGCCCAGGTCCAGGCCGCCCGACCTCGAGTGCCTTCCGCTCGGGCCGAACGATAAATAACGACTGCATGTTGGCGATAAGGCTATGCATTGAGAAGAAATGTACACCTCAACAGTGGCATTGCTTATTATATTTACACAAAGCACAAGTTAACGTACCGATCAAAGGCAAAAACTTTTCAAAATAAGCATAACATTTAGAGCATTTATACAAATCGCATTTACATGGCAGTGTACTACGAGGTGTACTACAGGGCTCGCCCTTGCAACCGCCACCATGTAGTCCACGTTAAACATATTGCAATTACACTTTACGCATTCTGCCTTAGAAGGGAGACTAATAGCACATTTGACAGGCCACTTGCACGTGAGGGGGCAAGGAGTTTCCGATGGTCCGATACTACAGCAGGCAGCCCGCGAGCTGCTCTGTGCATGGGTCGTCTGGTGGACGTACAAGGACGAGCCGCCGCAGGGCGTGAAGACCGCACGCCACCAGCTTTTCGCCGAGATCGGGGAAATAGCATGCTGAACCCAGATAATTCTCACTGACGCTACAGACTACGGCGCCGCCCGCGGGCTGCCTACCAGAGTTCTCAAACGGGCGGGCGGGCTCCACCCGCTGGCTGAGGTGTGCGAGAGAGAGCGACAGTACACGGGTGGTGCTGCGGTGCTGTGGCTTGGCGTGGCGGCTGCAGTCACCGGCCGGACATCCGAATAGTGCCGAAGTCACCTGTGCGGGGTCCGGCCGGGTCGGCGCTGGCCGACAGCTACTCTCGCCACGC
>NW_026267263.1:153682-154286 GCF_000697945.3 Frankliniella occidentalis | reverse complement strand
ATATTTTAGAACTTGAAGTAAATTGCAATTTTTCTAAACGTGTCACTGTGTTACTGCTTCATAATTACCATGGTACAACAAGAACATAATAATGCATCGTAATTCAATTATTTGATTGATGAATCACAGTGATAGAAGAGGAACTCAGTTGTAAAAGTTTTTGTACAGTGTAAATTTTTTGTGGTACAGTAATGAGGAGATCGAACCTAAGTATACGGGTCAATGCATAGAAAAATGGAAAACAAGTACAGTAAAGAATGTTAATGTTAGTAAAGAAGATGCCTACAATTTTATTTACTGACCTTCCTGCAAACTGGACACTTCCCCCCCAAAGCCGGATTCTGCACACATTCAACGCAGATACTGTGTCCGCAAGGCAAGTTCTTTGGACGGTGGTGGTCCAGATCAAATGGATTGAAGCAAATGTCACACTGTAGTTCCATCACTGAAACAAAAGTATAAAAGATTTGCACACTTTGAGAGAATTAGTTGCCTGAAGCATCAAAACATACGGTTCTGTTCTCTTCTCAGATATGTCAGAATGCAACAATACCAAATTGCAAAGACTGCAAAATGCCTGCATAAGATTCATTAGTGGAGCTAA
>NW_026267263.1:150313-153632 GCF_000697945.3 Frankliniella occidentalis | reverse complement strand
GCCAATCTACAATGAGCTGCGCATTCTAAAAATTGTAAAAAGGCGTGAATACCACACCGCCGTCCTAATTTGGAAAAAAATCACCACCGGAACCCCAGCCTACTTGTTCTAGGAATTCAAATTTACTGCCTCCAGCAATGTGAGAACAACCCGGTTGAGCCGTTTAACGCTACAAATTCCTGTACCCGACAGCGAAAAATGTAACAAATCTTTTAGAGTTCAAGCGGCCAAGTTATGGAATAGACTCAAGCTGTACAACTATATAGATCAGTTAACATCTGTCTTCAAAACAAGAATTGAGGCAATATATCTACCATAACCCATTATATCATGTTTCTCTATGCCTGTTCTTGTGCTAGATTAAGTTACAAACCCTGTACTTGGGTAAAAATTACCTGCTCGAGCAGGTCGACATTTGTAGCGGGACTATCTAGTCCTTTTAATGTTGACAATAAACCATTCAATCAATCAATCAATCAGAACTTGCATAACCACAATACCACAATGTAATGACTTCAGGATTAATGGAATGTAACAGTCAAAATATCTTAAGTTTTAACGGTCATAACGTTTTGAATAGCAGGTCTGCACAACATCAAAGAATTGAATCACACATATCACTCTACGTGTTGCGCCGCTGACAATCCGTTTTTAACTATTCACCTGCAAGCCAGTTGTTCGGCTAGTTTCTGTTTTTCGTAACAACAGTGAACAGTTCTGCGACAGGTGTTGAAAACACTTTTCTCGTGCCAGAACACGGACAGAGGAAACAACTGCAACCTCTTTCTGTGACTGAATAAAGAGCAGCTTGGAGCAGTACAACAGTCTAAAATTGAGTAGCAATTCAGAGAACAGGACAGGTTATGCTCGGATTCATTCTCCACAACACGCCGGTTCTCGGCTGCTTGCCGCTCTGTTTTCATTGGCCGGCGGCCGGCCGCACAAGGCGGTGGGCGAGGCGCGCGTAAGGACGAACGCAGAGAGCTAATGTGCCAGGTGCCGACCGCCGCCACCGCCGCCGAGCCGAAAGAGAGTCTGTCCGCGCTTGTCAAGGTGCCGACCATCACGACTCAGCCGGCGACTCACAAGTCTACTCATCTCCGTGCATCAGCGCATGCGGTGCGGATGTGTGTGGGCGGCCTGCCTCCTCGTGAAAAGTCACATGATGGGAGACGATATATGCAAATCTGCTTTGGGTGGAACTCGTGCGCTAGTGAAGCTGAGCGCCTGCTGGCTGCACCATAGGCCGCCCACCCGACAGTGGTCCTCGACGGGCATGCCTACCCAGCAGGCGGCCGGCCGAGATTCTAGGGAGGAGCTCTCCTCAGTCTCAGCGGAACAACAGCTCTGGTGAGAGAATTAGCGATGGGACGAGAGAGAAAGCACGCTCGTTGCTTTGAACCTTTACGGTCGCTCTGGCAAACGAAGGACCGAAGAGCGCATAGTTCTACCATAGAGTACCCGTAGTTTACGCGTAGAAGTACCCGAGATAGGACCCAGCCAGAAATGGCATGTCGTAACGCCGTCATTTCGACGTCGTTGGTCGTACCAGAGGTCCAAAAATACGTCGAAACGATGAATTTTTCTTCTAGTCGATGTCGATTCGACGGAATATCGATACGACGTTTCTGGCTGGGGACTCTCGTGGGCCTTACTTGTCGGCCGCCCGGCTGGCTGGGCCGGCCCGCCACACAGCGCCGCCCGCGGGCTGCCTACCCGCTAGGCGCTAGGCCCGCGGCTGTCCCGGCCGGCTGCAGCTGCAGGTGTGCGCAGCCTAGCGTGGAGTCGGTCTACAGAGGCCGTCTGCACCATGCTGAAGGTGTTACAGACACACAGCACCTACACCCTGGGTGCTCCAACGGGCAGGCCGCCCCACCCAAAGTGACTTCCGTTGGGGCCGACTGACACATTAGCGGCTGCATCTAGGCAATCAGGCAATGTATTTAAAAGAAATGTACACCTTTACAGTATTACTCCTTTTATTTTTGAGAATCACTAAGTTAAACATTAAAACCACCAGGAAAAGTAGTTTACAAAATGGGCATTACTTTTTTAGATCATTTATACAAAAGGATAAATTAAAGACGGTATGCATAACGACAGGGTCAGGGTAAGCGTTTGCTCGCCATTACAGGCACCATCACTTTAAAGAAGAAGCTAAGAAGTTCACTTCACGCAGCCACCCCTAGAGCACAGACATGTAACACGTTTGGCAGACCACTTGGACGTGAGAAGGCAAATAGCTGCCGATGGTCCGACACTGCAGCAGGCAGCCCGCGACATGGTCTGAGCAAGGGTCGTCTCGTGGACGTAGAAGGACAAGCCGCCGCAGGGCGTGAAGACCGCACGCCACCAGCTCTTCGCCGAGATCGGGAAAGTAGAATGCTTTATCATCATAATCCTCACTGACGCTGCAGTATATCTGGAGCTCCTGCACTGATGAGGCGTAGGCGCGGATCAGCGACATCATGGTGTTCTTGTGGTGTGTGTTGAAGCCAACTTCAAGATACCGCAGGGCCCCATGCTGCGAGGGGGCGAAGGTAATGTTCGGACCATAGTAATCGTCTACCTGCAGGCTACGTAGACGAGGCATCCGCTCCACACACCGCAAATGATTTTCAGAAGGAAAACGAATCCCGAGCTCCTCGAGCTGCAAGGGGAGGTCCGGGTAGTCCAAGTCTCTAACGCATCTTACGTCCAGTCTTTTGAGAGACTTCATATTCTCCACCTCCACCATCACGCTCGGCTGCACCTCGTCCTTGATCTGCAGCTCCTCCAGGTGCGGAGCAACGACGCGCAGCAGCCCCTCCGAACCAGCAGCGCCGTGTGACATCTGAAGGCTGCGTGTGTGCCGCCATCGTTGTCTGTCTTGAAGAATGTCATTAATCTTTAAACGGCCATCTTTAAAATCTCTTTCAGTTGTCTCCAGAACAGAGATGATTGGCGGTCCCACGTAAACTCCAGGTTGGTCAGAACAAGCGGCGACGTCAACCTGGCGAGGAAAGAGCGGATATAAGCAAAAGACCCAACACACCGAGGAGATCAACATTTGGTCGGTCTGCCTGGTGGCCTACCTTCTCCAGCTGGCCGTCCGCCCGCGGCTGCAGCAGCTGAAGCCTCAGGATGTCGCCGAACGCTCCGAGCTGCGCGCAGGCCCTCCAGGTGGCGCCGTCCTCCTCCTCCGCCACCACGCTGCACTTTTTGGCGGTGAGCAGGCGCAGGTTGTCCTCCAGCTGCACCGCCAGCTGCAGCTGCTCCGCCACCGGGGCGCTGCCCTCACCGCCCGCCGCCCCCCGCTGCACCTGCCTCTCCAGGGCCT
>NW_026267263.1:144247-150263 GCF_000697945.3 Frankliniella occidentalis | reverse complement strand
CGCCGCCCCCCGCTGCACCTGCCTCTCCAGGGCCTCCTCCACCTGGCGGAGCTGGGCGACCGACGAGTCCAGCTGGCGGTTGAGGGCCTCCACGGTAGGGTACCTCGAAAAACACTTTTTTTCGAATCTGATATCGGCTCGGGTGGATAAATGTTCTATCCAGTAACACTATTAACGGTGTGAAATATTATTTCGATCGGATAAAATCTTCAGCCTCCACATCGGCCTCAATGTTAAGCATGGAGCTCTTATGGGAAAAAAGGTTAAAAACTGAAATTTTTTACGTGAGGGTTCCAGTTGAAAATTTCGCTGTTTTAATTAGTAGAAATGGAATCTACGCGTGAAAACGCTTCCGGAGATGTGCTCCTTCATGTCATATGTACCCAGCTTGTATGACCAAAATTTGCAATTTTGACGCAAAATCAGCTTTTTTGACAGCGCCTTGGTCATAACGGACGGGTACTCATATGACAAGTGGCACATCTCTGGATGCGTTTTTATGCGTAGATTGCATTTTTAAAAATTAAAACAGCGTATTATATGACAGGAACCCTCCAATGTAAGATTTCAGTGTTTACGCTTTTTTCCCATAAGAGCTCCATGCTAAACTTTGAGGCCGCTGTGGAGGCTGAAGATTTTATCCGATCGAAATAATATTTTAGACCGTTAATAGTGTTACTGGATAGAACATTTATCCACCCGAGCCGAAATCAGATTCGAAAAACGGTGTTTTTCGAGGTACCCTACTCCACGGCCCTGGGCACCACCAGCCGCAGCACCTCCACCACCTTCCGTCCTGCCTCCACGCCCCGCCGCAGCTGCCGGACCTCTGTCTCCTCTGTCCTGGGCTTCTTGAGAGGAGGCGCGCCGTCGTGTTCAATCAGGCGGATCAAAGCGATAGTGTCGGGGAGGGCGGCAGGGTCGGCGTTCAGGTCCTGTGAACATACAATATGGCTGATAAGTTGTCATTCAGAAAAAAAAAATTTCATCCACACTGCCAAACTAGTAAAATGAGAGCAGTGTTTTTTTCTAGATAATTTTGTGGGATTTTAAATGTTTACAATTGTATCACTATCAAACAGTGCGACGCTTCCAATTGAAGTTAAGTTCATTATTGATTGGTAGTAACATTTTGTTTATTTGAGATAACAGTAACATGGATTCACAGAATTCAATGTTTTTGAAATAACTTGTTTTTGAAGTTCATTAAAAGTGGACTTCTCTATATAACATTTTTCTTTTTATTGTTTTTTCCCTGAGTAAAGGAGATCAAAACACCTTACATTAAACCACCCATCCATACAAAGTAAAGAACATATGATAAACTACCCTACCAATAGAGATTAGTCAAAAACCATCAAAATCATCAAAATTCGCATCACTATAACGTATTATTGGACCCCAAAACGTAATTTTCACATCACTAATACGTCAAACTGATGTTTTGTGACGAATCTCTGTTGGTAGGGTAAATAGAATGTAAAATTGTAGCAGATTCACAAACTATTTACTCACCTTTCTACAAGTTGGACACTTCCCTCCCAAGCCAGGATTCTGCACGCACTCTTGACAAATGGTGTGTCCACAGATCAAGCTCTTTGGACGGTGGTGGTCCAGGTCAAATAGATTAAAGCAAATGTCACACTGTAGTTCCATCACTGTAAAAATAGAGAAGGATTGGCACACTTTGAGAAAATATGTTGTCTGAATCAACATACCTTACAAAACCACAATTCTATAAGTTTTGTATGATTGGAATTTATGAGTACATAATGAAAATTCACTGGGTCAGTAGCTCCAACAGTCACATCATATTAAAACGTTTATGAATAGAAAAGCAAGACAGCATTGAGAAATTCAGTATCCAAAACAATCTACCTGTTCCGTTGCTGTGAACCAGTTCTTAACTTTTCAAAATGTAGTTGTCTGGCAGGTGGCCAGAACGAGATGAGTTGAACACTTCTGCGACAGGTCATACAAATCTTCCCAGGAGCAAGAACAGGGATAGGGGAAAGTATGCAACCTGTTTTTGTGACCCCAATAGCAGCACAACAGTCTAAAATTGGTTGACGATTCTGCAAGCAGGACAGGTTATGATCGGGTCCACAACACGCCGGCTGTCGGCTGCTTGCTTGCTGCACTGTTTTCATTTGCCGGCGGCCGGCCGCACAAGGCGGTGGGCGCGGCGCGCGTAAATACGAACGCAGTGGGCCTCTATGCCGGTCCGCTGCCAAGCCTCGCGAGGGCGTGGTCGTCTGTTCGCGCTGGTCAAGATGCCGACAATCACTACTCATGGCAGCCGGGGACGGAGGCTCACTCACTAGCCCATTCGTCGTCACGAAGGCTGGTGCCAATGCAGGACGGACCCGTAAACTCCAGTTTGTTGTAGTTTTACTTTAGCCATGCCTTAGCGCATGCGGATGTGAGCGGGCTGCCTCCTCCCTCCTCGTAAAAAGTCTTCTTGAAGGAGACGGTATGCAAAACCGCATTGGGTTAATATTGTGCAAGAGTTAATCTGCGCGCCTGCCGGCTGCACCGCAGGGCGCCAACCCGACTGGCGTTAGCGACGGCCGGAGGGGAAAAACAATCGCGCTGACTTGTGAATGCCTGTATAAGGTCAACGTATAGTTGTAAACGAGAGAAGACTCTGATTCAAGTGGACTCTCCTGCTGAACGCTGCGCCCCGCGGCCGCCCGGCTGGCTGGGCCGGCCGGCCACACAGCGACGCCCGCGGGCTGCCTACCCGCCAGGCGCTCGGCCCGAGGAGGTCTGTCCCGGCCGGCTGCAGGTGTGCGGAGCCTAGCGTGGAGTCGGTCTACAGGGGCTCCACCGCCCATGACGCCCGACCTCAACTGACTTCCACTGTGGTCGACGGCCGCATCTAGGCTCTCAGGCAATATATTTAATAGAAATGAACACCTTTCAAGTATTACTCCTTTTATTTTTGTGAAGTACCAGTTAAACTTTAAAAAGCACTGGAAAACAATCTCCACAGTGAGAATTACTTTAAGAGCATTTGTACAAAAGACAAATACACGACGGTATGTATGTGTAAAACAACAGGAAGGGTAAACGTTTTGCTCGCCATTACAGCCACAACCACATTCAAGAAGCAGGCTAGAAGTTAAAAGTACACTGGAGGCATTCCCCCTAGAATGGCGACATGTGACACGTTTCGCAGACCACTTGGACATATGAAGGCAAGGAGCTTCCGATGGTCCGACACTGCAGCAGGCAGGCAGCGACCTGGTCGGTGCATGGGTCAGCTGCAGGCCGATCGAGGACGAGCCGTCGCAGGGCGAGCAGGCCGCACGCCGCCAAGTCCTCGCCCAGGTCGGGGAAGTAGAATCCTTTATTCAGATAATCATCACCGACGCTACAGAATATCACGATCTCCTGCACTGACGAGGCGTAGGCGCGGATGAGCGACATCATGGTTGACTTGTGCTTTGTATTGAGGCACAAACTAAGCCACCGCAGGGTTCCATGCTGCGAGGGAGCGAAGCTCACATTAGGTCCAAGGTAGTCGTCTACCTGCAGGCTGCGCAGCCGGGGCATCCGACCCACACATCGCAGCTGATTTTCACAGGGAGAACGAATCGCGAGCTCCTCGAGCTGCAGCGGGAGGTCAGCGTAGTCCAAGTCATCGACGCATCTTACTTCCAGTCTTTTGAGAGACTTCATTTTCTCCACCTCCACCATCACGCTCGGCTGCACCGGCCGCGGGATCTCCAGCTCCTCGAGCTGAGGCGCCACGACAGACAGGAGCCCCTCCAGACCGTCGGCGTGTGAGCTCTTGAGGCTGCGCGCGTACCTCCACCGTTGCCTGTCTAGAAGAAGGTCATTGACCTTTAAATGGCCATCTTCACAATCGTCTTCCTTTGTCCTTAAGACCGAGATAATAGGTGGTCCAACGTAAACTCCAGGACTGGGTGTACAAGCGGCATCCTCAACCTGCCAAAAAACAGAAAAAGAAACGGTATAGTGTATTGCGGCTAACGCGAAGGAAGATGAAGAGCGGATGGAACAGAAACGTTCCCGATTGGTCGAGAGCTTCCCGCCCCTACGTCACGCCGGTAGAGGGGGTGAAGGCCCGACCAATCAGGAACCTTTATGTTCTACCCTCTATTCTTCTTCCTCCGTTATCCGAAATACACTAATAGCACGAAACAGAGGGGATCAACATCTGGTCCGTCTGCCTGGTGGCCTACCTTCTCCAGCTCGCCGTTCGCGCGCAGCTGCAGCAGCAGAAGCCTCAGGATGTCGCCAAATCCACCCAGCTCGGCCCAGGCCGTCCAGGTGGCACCGTCGTCCTCCGCTACGACGCTGCACTTCTTTGCGGTGAGCAGGCGCAGGTTGTCCTCCAGCTGCACCGCCAGCTTCACCTGCTCCACCACCGTGGTGCTGTCCTCCTCGCCGCCTGCAGCCCGCTGAACCTTCCTCTCAAGGGCCTCCTCCACCTGGCGCAGCTGGGTGACCAACGAGTCCAGCTGGCGGATGAGGGCCTCCACGGCCTTGGGCATCACCAGCTGCAGCAGCTCCACCACCTTCCGCCCAGCTTCCACTCCGCGCCGCAGCTGCTGGACCTCTGCATCCTCCAAGCTATACTTCTTGCGAGGCGTTGCGCCGTCGTTTTCAATCAGCCGGATCAGTACGATGCTGTCCGGAAGGTCTGCAGGGTTGGCGTTCAGGTCCTGTGAAAACATAACACTATGATTGCACTCAAGTGAATATTGTAAGTAATACACAAAAGTTTTGCGAGCGGTGATAGCATTTGCAGGCGTTCAGTTCTGATTTTATTCATGAGTGGGATAGTAATGAATTTTTTATGCAAAGATTTCTTTCTTAACAGAAAATAAGAGTTATACTTTTTATTGCGACACCTTTGCCAATAAATTCAAGTCACTAATTACTTAGCAAAGGCAATGAAAAGTAAGTATACGGCGTGTCCAGGCTAAGACATGACCGAGGGGGCAATAACTCCGGGAATCATGTGTACACCTGCCTGGGAATCATCAGGATAAAAATTAATCGAAATCAACAGAATTCGCTTAAACTAAGCGGGAAACCGAAATCAAAATTTTTAGAACTTTTCTCGAAAACTATTCATCCCTCAGCGACCGGGCTTTGCAAGGCAGTTTATATTCATGGGCCGAACATTCCTGGCTAGTCTTCATTAGCTGGGGTAAAAAAATAAAGAAATAAAAAAATACCCCCAAAAGTCAAGAGTCGAACCTACGACACGGAGAGCCGAATCGACCAGCGGTCCAGCATGCAACTTTCTGAGCCACCAACTGAACAGATCCTGAAATGGGTGATCCCCTCACGCTTTGGGAAACCAGTTTTATATCGTTTCAAAGTAGGGTCGTAGTTCGAAATTTTTAGAACTTTGATTTCTCGAAAACTATTCATACCTATTGGCCTATTGGCTGGGCGCGCGGCCCTGCGCCCCGGTCGGCCCGAGAAAGCACCTTTTCGGCAGGCCGATCTCGAAAAAAACACCCCGATTTCGCCTGTTTCACGGCTCGGGCCGCGCTCCCAGCCAATGGGATGGCCTGAACCCCCTGTTACTCTTATACCGTTGTCTGAGAGCTGGTCTAGATTGTGTTCTGGTGGCGCATGCGGTTGGGTGCTGGGTTACTGTCCAGCTCGGCTCCATGTTGCTGGTTCGACCGTTGACTTTTGGGGGTTGTTTTTATCTTTTAATTTTTTACCCCAGGGGATGGAAACTATCAGGGAATGTTCGGCTTATGAATATAAACTGCCCTGAAAAGCCAGTACGCTGAGGGATAAATAGTTTTCGAGAAATTGAAGATTTTAACAAATTTGCCTATGGACCTACTTTGAGTCGTTCAAACGCAGGTTTCTGGGTGCGCTTGCTTTTTATGTTATTATCGCAGCAGTGTAGCCAGCCAACATTTCTGTCGTTACTGAAAATGTCCAACGCCAATTTTCTTCAAAAATAACATCAAAAATAAAATCAGACGACTGAAAAAGTATTAACTCTACCCATCCC